>NW_010310348.1:3579-6126 GCF_000700745.2 Antrostomus carolinensis | reverse complement strand
GAAGGGAAAAACTGTTGGTGTTCTGTCTTCCTGCTAAATGGATGACTCTCAGTTTTGCAGTCACATGCCAAAGGGGGATTGAAATAAGAAGCCTGGGCCTCAAAAGATGGAAATGCCCAAGCATGAAACCTAGCTGTTTTCTCAAGGGTCATTCTCAGGTGGTGCAGCAAGGAGTATTGCTCCAGGGCCACCAGAAAGGCTGGTATACAGTTTTTTTAAACTCATTGAAAAGCAGGAAAGAAAAAGAATTAATCTTCTCATCATCTTTTGCTGTGTACGCCTCCTCATTTCACTAAATCCAGTGGCAGATGTGCAAATTAATATTGGATCAAAACCTTAAAAACTGTTTAATTTTTAAGTCTTCTCTATTCTTTCCCTGAATGTATTTTCCCATTAAGTATTCTAGATGAAGCAGCTGTTACCAGGTACTGTAGTAATTATTTGGGATATAAGGCATTTGATGTGGATTTTGGAGGCAATTATTTCTTTAAGGACTGAAGGGCAGAGAGGAACATTTTGCTATTTGATGATAGGGGAAGAAACAGGCTCTCAACATGTTTTTGTGCAGTACAGAGGGTCACAGCCTGACCCTGGTACCTTGCTGAATGTCTGCACATGGAGGTGTTTCTGAAGGGCTGGAGATGGGAATTTGTTTGCCCCAGGCTGCAGCAGAGAGGCAGAGCTTCTCTGTTGCTCCTCCACCAACACTGAAGCACATTGGCTGTGCTCTGGGTGTGACAAACTGGTGAGAGTCTGTGGGATCTGTCTCAGTTACTCCTTGGAAAGGATGGTGCCTATGATTTCATTACTCTCTACACCTTTAGCATCCACCTGCTGTTACATCCCACCTTTTTAAAAGCCAGTTTTTCAGGGTAAAAGCTGTATCTGTTATGAACAGGACTTGGCACAATGAGGTTTAACCTGACTCTCCTCTGGCAGCTACCTAAATGTCATGGTGATAAATATATTGCTGTTCTGTAAGACATAACAGCCAGTGAGTCTTTTAAATGCTGCAGCTGGTCCATACATCCCAGCAGAGTTGTAGAGGAGTCTGCAGACTCCTTTTCTCTTCACAGTGTCTCAACAACCAACGGGGTGATTCTTCTGCAGGACTGTGATGCATGGAGCAGAATTTGGCATGGGTAAGGTGAAGATCATGTTTATGAAGGTATTAATGATTCCTGATATGCAGAGGTTTGCAATATGGATAAACAGACATTACAGTAAATGCCCTCAAAGAGGAACCTTGGAAACTGCCAAGTTAACCCCAAAATGCACTAGAGTAAGTACACAAATGCTTTGTAACAACTTTATACATGACCAGAGAAGTGACATGCTTCTAGGGTCAGTCTCATTTCTTTTAGGGCTGATGAGGTTTCTACCTCTTCAAAAATTAAATAAAACTGAGATAGTAAGATCTCTAATTTTTTTTTTTTTTTAAATGGCATAGTCATTACCTTACATGCACAGCTTTTGCTACTTGCAGAAAATTGCAGTGTAAATCCTTCCCCAGAGTGATTCTGATTTATACTGGTGGGTGAGTGAGGAGAATCAGGCCTGACACTGGGTTGTTGAGCTGTATTGCTTTTACTCCTTTCATCCAGAGAGTACTTCAAAGTGCTTATAATAAAAAGCCAGCTCCCTTTTCACAGATCAGTGCTCTGATTTACTACCTCAAGCATCCTGGAGAAATCTGGGATAGTGATTGTAATGGTTGTTGTCCTTCTCTGCCACAAGCCTGGTCGATCTCCTCTTACTTATTTCCCCTCAAGGGGCTTAGGGAACTATTCTGCATTTTCCAACAAAATTGCACTTGTAAATGTTAACATTATAGTGTCTTTAAAAAGTGTTTAATTACTAAAAACTTAGTCCAGGGCAGATGCCAAGCAGGTATACATCCACCTGACTATTTAATGTCTGTTTATTCCACTCTAACAAGTTAAAGAATGGAAAAAGGACAAAAATCACTATATCTTCATTTCTGCCCATCTGATTGCAACACAACCCTTTCTGCTTGCAGATATCTGCACAAGTTACAGCAGTTCCATTTTTAGACAAGCAGAGTCTAATGAGCTGAGTGTGAGGATGGAAAGCTAGTCGTTAAAGCTTATAAGTTATTGGCTAGATTTTTCTGCTGGTGCAATTTGTTCCAGTCCTATCAAATTCATATGATCTTCAGCACACCAAATGAAGTATAGAGCTGTAATTCCCCTGAACCTTTAACATAAAAGTCTACATGAACCATGGAAATTCTGAACAAGAAGATTTACCATTAGGAAAAAGACATGGAGTCAAGAAACTGAGACATTGCAATAGACTATTGTGGTTGCACCCTCAACCACAGACAACCAGTTTACTAATAGAAATAACCTTTGTCTGCATGGAGAAACGGTATGTTCATATTTCCACCTGGCTCCTGTGACCAGTCATTAGTCAATGCGTGTCTTCTTCATCTGCAAATTTTACTGCCTGTGTATTAGGCTTTTACGAAGAGCAGAATCTCCTGCAGCCTCTCAGAATGAATTGCAAAGTATGGCAGTACAGTCG
>NW_010310348.1:0-3538 GCF_000700745.2 Antrostomus carolinensis | reverse complement strand
AAATTCAAAGCTGTATCTGACATCAATCAGTTGTCAAATTTCATTAACTCTCACACCCTGAGTTCCAGGAAGATTGACTGTACATGCCTTTATGGTTGGGAAAGCACTGAAACTCTGACAAGCCTTGATAACCAAAGTTGCTTGAAAAAAATGTCTGTAATAAATGCTGGCTCACTTTTCTGTATGGCACAGATTTGTTCAAGTACAGGCTACTATTCCATGCTATAAATATGTATATATATAACATAAATATATATACGCATATATAGGTATATATGGAGAGAGAGAGATATATATCACACTCTCTTTGCCTATATATATATATATATGCATACATACGTGTGTGTGTATATATATACATTTAAAAAAGCCCTAATCCTTCAAAGTCCCCCCTGGAAGGGAAGTCTCCTGTAACTTGCCAGAGGAATGGACTCACTACACTAATTCCATTGTGGAGCAACAATGTCCAGGAGCTCTTGCTTTAGTAGCCAGAAAGAGACAGAGGTAAGAATGTGTTAAAAACATGCTAAAAATACTCCTTGGGCTTAGAAGTGTGCACTGCAGGTGGGTAGCAATTTGCAAAACCAGTTACTGTCATTCTAATGAGGAAATTCTTCCACCTTTAACTCTTTAACCCACATGAGGGATCTAATTGGAGCACATGCATAAATTACTCCGATGCGGCAGTATTTCTTGCTATATTGTTCTCTTACTAGCCACTGCTTAAAAAAAATACCTGAGGTTATTTTATGCTGGGGTGAGCAAATAGCCTTGAGTAGATCTGTCCATAATGAAAAGAGCAATAATGGTGACGCTAATGTGACATTTGCTACTGTGTCTTTCTAAGCCATGCTGAACACTGCCAGCCATCTATTACAATGAAGGGGATTGATAGGTCTTCCCTTATGTACCTGACTCAAGGATGACCTCTGCTTATAATGTTAACATAGTAAGGTGTTTTATCAATAAGAAAGTCTTTATAATAGATTTCTTTATTCCTAAGTGTCCCGATATAACTCCCCTTTCCAAGGCTTTTTACATAGCGTATCTAGTGAAATGCATTTCCTACATGCACACCTTGTTTTCCCTGAAATTACAGAACAAGATACTTAGGGCCAGGAATGAAAATAATTCAGGAATTAGGAACAAGAACTAATGCCAGCTTCAGAATCTGGATTAATTACCATGTTTCAAACAGTGTAAGTAATCTGTTGTCATGAACCACGAAGATCTTTTTATTTTCTCAAACAGATAATCAGAACAAAAATTTACTAAAGGGTAAATATTATCAAAGAAAACAAACAACAGGATATTTTCAGTTTCCTACTGCTGCAGTGCTGCTATCCAAATATGGATAGCTCTGTTCTGGAAAGAGTACCAGGCTCCTATAAGAGATATTCACCACTGGTGCTGGACACCTATGGTCCCCCAAGAACTGCTAAAGTTCTGGGCGTGGAAATCAGGTGAGCAGAAAATATGTCTTTTGATTTCCTAAAACAAGAATTATCCAATTAAGGAACCTTAGTCCTTGTTCACTATCCTTGCATAATTTGTTGGGAATCTAAAAATTATAGTATAGATTTTTGGATTTAGTAGCCTACAAAAATTCACACTAGAAGGAAATGCAATAAATCCTAGGATTATCTGATGTGATAAATAGGATCACTAGATCTTTGGTAAACGTCTGACTTCATTTTTAATTAATATCTTCATATTCTTAACTCAATAATTAATTTAATTTACTATTATATCAACCACAGTGGTTGTTTGTTCATGCTCCTTCACCTCCCTGTACCTCCCACAAAAAGCTAAATCAACCAGCCTGTCACAGATCTACTTAACATAAATAGCTGGTTGGAACAGTAGATCTATAATTTTTATGTGCTCCATTTATGTCATCAAAAATCTTAGAAACTCAGTTGTACACATTGTATGCTCAGTTGTATACGTGTCAGCAGCCCAGAACTCATATTGGATTATAGTTATTTATGCCTTTTTATGACAATGACTGCTTTTTTCCCTTTCTGTTATCCATTCTTCACCAAAAATTGTAATTCAATTTTTGAAGTCCTGGTTATTCTTTATAGAAAAATTTTGAAGGTTTGTGTAAGCTAGAGTACACTTGAAACAATCAATCCACTTAAAAACATGGCAAGTAGCATTTTTCTAGTAATTGGTGCACTGTATTACCTTTCTCCTTTAGCCTTTTAAATCCCAAGATCTTCTTATAAGAAAAGAAAGTCATAACTTGAAATAAAGTCAGTTCATAATTAAGATATTCATTATAAATTCCATACACACTGGTTGTTTGCAATGATATTTTTTTTCACTTGTTCCTCAGGCAGTAACAGTAAATTAATGTGTTTGTGATATATCTGCAACTCTAACTTTGAATGAAACTCATACCATATATTGCATTATAAATACTGACTTACATTAAGTCTCATGTGTGCCTCTGATGTAGAAATGAAATAGATGGTATAGTCATTATTCAACTTAATTTGCAATATTTATTACCCTTGGTGGATATGAACGTATTAGTTACATTCACAATAAATGACTTCTGGGTTCCAGAGATATGTATTATGATAGGAAAAACTTGCAAAGAGTAAATAACACCCTTTCCTTTCTCTCTATGAAGCCTCTATTTCTACAGTGCCACTACTGTGTCCTGTATCTACATTTAAATTATGTTAATCTGAAGGAGATCCTGTTGATGCTAGGGTGTGAAACAAGGGCATGTGTGTAAAAGCAATGAAAAAAATCTAACCATGTGACTTGCCCTGGTGTTATTCAGCAAAAAATGCCTGTAAGGACCAGCTGTAGAGTAAAAGTGAGATAATCTTGGCTAGTGTAGAAGCTGACTTGTCCTTAGGAAAAGGAGTAACATAGTCCATTACTGCTCACAGCCAAGTGGTTTGTGTGTACTGCTGGTACTTAGAACAAAGTGCTCTGTGTAGGCACGACCATAACACGAGACTATCAGGTCCTTTATCATCTCATGGGCTGGAAAACACAGGAAAAGCAAAAGAAGCTGTAGAGCAATAGTTACACATCTGAAAAATAAAGCAACTTTCCTAGTGTTTTCCTGTTATTGAAAGCTGTGTACTTGTAGTGGTCAGAGCTAAAATATCTCACCTGAAGGTTTAGATCAAAAATATCAGATGATTAGATTACATGTAAAAGTTTGTATTCGACATTTATAATCCATAGACTGACCATGATAATTTTGAGAAACATGTAGGTCCAGTTTGATCTTCTGTAATCTAAATGGCTTCATCTCTGCTCCTGACCCAAAGGCCAGTGGTGTCAGCAGAAGCTGATTTTGCAATGGTCTTGCTGCTCGGTGGAGAAGCTCTTCCCATCCTGCGCAGCACGTATGCTAGGCTTGCTGTGCTCCTTGGCCACACTCATTTGTGTTCATTAATTCCAGCAGAATTTGCACTGTTTACACCTCTTCCAACTGATGAAAGACTAGTACTAAACTTCCCAATGAAAGTTAAGTGAAATAAATTATTATTATTATTATTATTATTAT
>NW_010310347.1:40542-47442 GCF_000700745.2 Antrostomus carolinensis | reverse complement strand
CCCTGACATTCTGTGATTCTGTGATTCTTTATGTTGTTAACTTGAACTTCCCTTTACATTCAGCAAATCGATGTGCTAGTGACATATGAGTGCTGTCAAACCTCTTTCAGATGTGGCTTTTTGGTCTAAGCAGGTATCAAAGAAAAGCTAACCCTTAATAAATTATTTTATTTAAATCCACATCTTACACTGGCTTTTCCCTTACTAGGAAAAAAATAGTTGTCTGCAAAGTAGAAGAAGCCTGTGCAACCTCATCTTCCACAGGTACCTCTACAAGTGAGAAACTTGTAGAAAATAACTTCTAGTCTATTCCTTTTAATTTTTTCTGCTCTTCCTCCAGATTTTTGTATAGACATTCCCGTGTCTTTGAAGCTTGATAGCTTTAATCTCATTCCAGACTTCCTTCAATTTGGGCATCTAATGTGTAATATCATGGACCTTGGAGGGTAGTAACTCGCTAAAAAGTCATTGGGCATCTTTCTGATGCCCTGTAACTAATGGATGCTTCAGCCTTGAGGAAGCGAGCTGGGTCCTACTGGTGATGCTTTGCTTTGTGTTCCCTTTATTTGTTCCTTACTGATCTCTGAAGTCCATTTGATGCAATATTATTGAGTTCTAACAACTCCCACATGAAATCTGGTTTTTGTCACTAATTTTGTGATGTTTGCTTGGTTAAGCACTTACCTGGGTATAACTACACATTTTAACTTTGGCCACAGCTTCTGCCATTCCCATCTTACACCTGTCAATTGAAGGAGAAGAAGCAGAGCAAGAGCAAAATCTGTTTTCTTATTCTAACTTATGTGATCTGGCAAATTAATGCAAAATAAATGTGTTATGGAGGAGCAGTGATAACAAAGCCCTTGCTATCCTTTGTGTGGCTGTGGTAGGGCTGGCTATTATGAATAAATAAAATTATTTAAACTGGGGCTTTTTCCTGGTAAGTCACCCTTTCCTACCTTCTCTGTCTGTTCTTTCTCTTGTTTGGAAGATCTCTGTGGATTTGACAGAGCTCCAGAGCTGAGGGAAGCTTATTCAAATCTAACTTTACTGTGAGGGTGGTCAGGCACTGGAACAGGTTGCCCAGAGAAGCTGTGGATGCTCCTCCTCGGAAGTGTTCAAGGACAGGTTGGATGAGGCTTTGAGCAACCTGATCTAGTGGAAGGTGTCCCTGCTGATGGCAGGGGGGTTGGAACTGGATGAGCTTTAAGATCCCTCCAACCCAAACCATTCTATGATTCTATGAACTTGTATGGCAGGGTTAAACACTGCTCTTTGCTTTCCCCATCCCTGTGTTCCCTGTAACACCTGCCTCAACTGATAGAGCACTGTGTCAGTAAGGCCAAAGGAGTGCAGTCACTGTCAAACTTGGGAGAATGTATTGAAGCCCTCTGAAAATCTATTAAAGGTCAAGTTAGAAGCAGTGTTATTCTTCACTCTCCTATTCCTTTTAAGCTCTTTTCTAACCATCCATTTTGTAAATATCTATGACCCAGAAGAATGTTTCAGGTGGAAGCCAGAGCAAAACAAAAAAATGTGGCTTAATTTAAAAGTCTTCCTGGGAAAAAAATGTGTTGACTGTTACAGCAAAATGCCAAAGCATCATTAAGTGCTGTAAATATCCTATTAATAAAACAGGGTTATTTGGAGTGGTTAGCCCTAATTTGCCACGCTGTGCAAGGACGTGTGATTTAAAACCTTTTTTCCCTGCTGTCACCTTGAGTAAGGAGGACCTTGTGGATTGATGGTGAAGGGGAGAACTGGCAAGAGAGGCTGTGGCTAGAATAAATTATCCTGAACTTCCCACTTTAAAAGTCTGTACTGCTGCTCTTCACCTTCCTTTCGTGGTACCCTTTTCTCTTCATGGCTAAGAAACTCTCCAGAGGCTCGTTCAGGGCTCAGCCAGAAGGGTAAGCTGCTTTGTGCTCTTTATGTGCCCAGGCTCCTTTTGTGCAATTCGGGGCCTTGAGTCATTTCAGCTGTGAGGGTCAAATTCCCCTCCTGTCTCCAGGGATATAACACTTCTGGAAGTCACTGAACTGTTGTTGGCAATGGGCAGGAAAGGTGTATGATGTTGATGTGGGTAAATGCCAAGGATGTAATGATACAGCTTTCCTTCTGTCTCGTTCCTCCCTGGAAATGCTCGAGACAGGCAGGACATTTCAAGTGTCTGTAATTGAAGGCATTAAGGTTTTACTTGGCTGTGCTTAAATTGGTGGTCTCAAGCATATAGTCCACTGCAATTATATATTGCTCCATGCTTGATTTTATGGTTCTGCTCACATAAACTTCTGCTAGAGCTTTTTCAGGCATAAGTAAATCTGAGATGTACAGATCATTAGAGGAAGTATTGAACCATTTACTTGTAGAACAGACATAGATTAACTGGGAATGGATCAGTGCGCTTTTATCACATAACATCAACAGTGAGACTGAAAATTTCTTTGGGATAAAAAAAAAATATAATTGTTTGCAGTTAGAAGGAGATGAGGGACAGCTTGAGAGAGCATGGGGTGAGATGCATGGCAGCCTGCATCTTCTAAATGGAAGTAAATATTTGGAAGCAGAATTCAGTCCTAGTTTAAGTGAAAGTTCAGAAGTAAAAAAAAAACAAACCCACTGGAAGGAGTGCACAGGGAAAAGACCTGGCCCTGAGCTGTGCTTTGTCCCCTCACCTGCCCACGTGCTGCTAACTCACTGTCGGTCACCAAGTCTGTACCCACCCACGTGGTGTGGGGAAGCGTTGTTCTCCCCTCCCTCCTCGATCGATTCAGAGACTCCTATGGCCCATGTTTATTGAGAGGGTCAGACTAGGAGATTATAGTGGTTCATTCTGTCTTTCTAATCTAATAACCTGCTTTTATCCAGTTACCCTTTGGACTTTAATTTGAGCTATTTGGTCAGAGCCCAAACAAGTGATAGAAACCCTCAATAACAGCATGCCAGAGGAAATGCTACAAAAACAGAATTAATTGAAAATATATATTCCAAGAGTGAGATATGGACCCTTTTCCTAACAGACTTAGACTTGGATATTATTACTGAAATACTGGCAAATTCACACATCAATGTAAATTGTCTTGCTGCATCTGTCAACAGGCACCTAAAGCAGTAATAAAGGCAGAATAGCTCCTCATAAATATCCAATATCCTAATTATCAGAGCTTGACTTAACCAATGGCAGAGTAATAAAAAATGAGATTTTTTTGATCTTTTGCCATGAAAAATGCATACTTTATTCTTTGAAGACTGACTGCAGTGTCACAACTTTTGTGGCAAATAGAGCATGAAGCATATTGTCAAAAATATGGTTAGGGAATATGAAGCCACTAAATATTTTATCTTCCTGGCAATGTACTAGGAGAAAAGTATAAACCTTAAATCTATCAGGTTCCTCCTCCCACCTCCCAAACAGTTTTAATAATATAGAAATTCAGGTTCCTGAGAGAAAAGCAACACATCCATTTTCCAGTGTGCTTTGATATAGTGAGCATCATGAATTATGTAGTGTTTGCACTGGGGTTTAAAATGTCATCAATGTATATCGCTAAGAATTGTTTAGCACTCGCCTGTTATGAACATCCTTTTTTTTTTTTTCTTCCTTTTTATTGATCAATGAACATGTGCTGGTTGGATCCAAACCTCTTCTGACTTGGTGTGCCAGGGGTGGTGGGAGATGGGGGGACAGGAGGGACCTCAGGGAGGGACAGATGGTCACATCTGCTGTCAGAAAGTGTTGTCCCTCCTGACAGGGTGAGGCCTCTGCATGCTGTCCTTCTCATACAGCCGCTGCCAGCCCCTTTTTCAATGAATCTCCTTTCTCAAAACCTGCCAGGACACCCTGCCTGCGGCACAGCCAGCGCTGGCCCCATGGGATGGATGTCCCAGCTCCACAGCACACTGGCCTGAGGGTCAGGCAGCCTTGAGGTATGACATTGCCTTGCCATGCTGCTCCTGGGTTTTGCACATGGTGCTTGCCTGTGCCCCAAGTTGAATTTCAGCCATTAAATTAACTCTATGGCAAGGATCAAGCCACGTTCTTCTCTGTAACTTGCATCTCTCAAAGAGTAAGTGTGGCTATATGAGCCTTTCCCCTTCCCTATCGCTCTGTTATGAAAATCCAAGCTCTAGAGTGTCTTACCCCTGTTGGCTTTGTGGCATTGTGCGGGAATTTACTCTTAACAGACCCCGTCTTTGGTTGACAGCACGGCCTTTGACTTTGCTTGAGCAAGGAGATGATCTGCTCCGCCTCATTCCTCATTAGTAACCCTGTCTTACCTTGCGCTGACGCCTGATTTTGTCATTAATGAGTATTTGCCTCCAGGTGCTGTTAGGGTGAGGGTAGGAACCATGACACTGGTGGAAGCAGTAGTCCCCTGGATGTCTGCTCAAAGATCCCTCCAGCAAAACGACTGCAGTAACAGAGTTACACTTGAAGGGAGATGGATGGAGAGGCTCCAGGAGTAACAGGATCCATCCCGGTTATTTCCTCCTGTGGCCATTGCAGTGGTTGGGAACACATGACCTGTGACTGAGTGAATTGATGAAAATCAGCACTAAAGCCATGAGATCTATAGGGAGCACCTGGGTGGATGCTGTAGTTCACACTGTCATTTATTAAAACACAACAGCTTTTTACAGTGTAACCAGGATGTATTGCCTTCATGGCAAGGATACGTAGGGCCCTTGACTGACTGCTGGTGTTCACCTCACCCTTGTGAAAAAGGTGTGCTAGTGAGAAGGTGTCTGGGTCAGGAAATAGTTTTCTGCTGTTTGCTATTATGTAAAATAAAGGGAAAAGAGTATGTGTGTGCAGAGTGGGATGATGTGAGGACTCCAGTTATACAGCTAAATAACCCAGCTTTCTGCTCGCCAAGAGGTTGGGTTTTCTGCTATAGCAGGGATGTGGGGACAAATGATTTCAGGGTGAGAAGTCAGTTCCTGCTTTCTAAGTAGGGATCTCTAGACCTACATGCTGTCTTTTCTCTCCTTGGATTTCTTGAAAGAGCCAGTTGGAGGTTTCTCAGACTTTCGCCAGACATGGCTGCAGTCACAGCCTGTATTGGTGTGATGGGGAGGAGAGCTGGCCTTCCTCCTGGGGAGGATGTGTGGGGCTCACATCCCCCTCGCAATCTCAGTGAAAACTCTGGTGTTTGCTCAAAATGTCAAAGGCCTGTGCATCAAATTATTTCTTGAGGAGACCTGGAAACAAGAATACATTATATACAGATCTTATTGGTGAACTCTGCTTTTCTGGTGTAGGAATTTAAGTGCTTTTTACAATAGTGCTGGCATAAAAATATGACATTCATTCCACTCCATATGGTTTGAAATAAAAAGGACTTCGAGCATATAGTAATGTTTTGACAACAGTGCTTTTTGGGAGGCTTTATAACAGGGACTGTTGCTTTTTTGATGACAAAAGCTTACAGATGAATGTGCGTAAAGCAGAGGAGTCCAATTTTTCACAACCTGGGGAAAAAAAGCTCCTTTTCATAACACATCTCTCCTGCTCCAGGTGTGTTCACCTGTCTATTTTAAAGCATGAGTGTAACAGCCAGGACAGTGCTGAGAGTACATCCTTTAGAATGGATAGTCTATCATCTTGTCTCCAGCTTTATATTCCCTGTTGAACAAATCTGCCAACATGACACTGGATACTGATGAGCAATTTGTATGGTTATAAAAACATTGGCAGAACTCCATTGTTTTGCTATTTAATTCTTAATTTACATTTTTAATGTGCTGTGTCCTCATTCATATTACAGGTTTTACTCTTCTGTGTACATCTATAATAGAATGATTTTTTTTTCCTAAAAAATAATTATGAATACTAAAGAGCTGTTACAATTGCACTGTGTTTGAATTAAGGACTATGCCTGCCTTTTAAGATATGCCTCCTTAGGAAGGGAGTATGTTTGCAAGGGACAGGGCAAAATAGAGTAGCTATATGTTATAGAAAAGGCACATTTTTAAGTGTTCTGCCTGAGGTACAGGTTGCCTTCCAGTAATCAGACTGGCAAAAAAATGTAATAAATGATGGAGACTGGAGACCCAACCTCTGAACGACCTGTCTCAATGTATTTATTAGACTTCCCTCCTTCCTTCCTCCTCAATCCCCAGTTTTTGATGAGAAGGATGACGCTTTTTGCCAACCCAAGGAAATAAGGGCTTAGCAACAGTACCTTCACTCTCTGTATCCAAGCTGTGTTTTTAAATTGCTGTGTCCAGTAAAACTTTTTTACTGGCCTATGATTTGCGCTATAACTAAACTGCTGGTAATTGGTTTGATTTTCACCTCCAGAACAACTCACTGACAGGAAGCATCCCAATATGAGTGTATTTTTGTGCTGTATTCACACAGAGCTTGAGCTGTTGGGGGGGCAGAGAAGTACTAGGTCCACTGACTGAAACAGGGGCTGAGCAGCAGGAGTGAGCTGTAGCCCCCCAGGTCCTGCTCTGTCCTGCCTGCTCCATGCAGGGAGCTTTCTTCTCCTGGAGAAACTGGCTGCCCCTGGCTTGGATGGGAGTACTCTTTGCTGGGTGGAAAACTGGCAGGATGGCCAGACCCAGAGAGTTGTGGTGAATGGAGCTAAATCCTCTTGGCGGCCAGTCACCAGTGCTGTTCCCCAGGGCTCAGTGTTGTGGCCAGTCCTGTTTAATATCTTTATCAGTGATCTGGGTGAGGGGATCAAGTGCACCCTCAGTAAGATTGCAGATGACACCAGGCTGGGTGGGAGTGTTGATCTGCTTGAGGGTAGGAAGGCTCTTCAGAAGGATCTGGACAGGCTGGATTAATGGGTCAAGGCCAACTGTATGATGTTCAACAAGGCCAAGTGCCAGGTCCTGCACTTGGGTCACAACCACCCCATGCAACGCTACAGGCTTGGGGAGGAGTGG
>NW_010310347.1:40123-40514 GCF_000700745.2 Antrostomus carolinensis | reverse complement strand
TGGCGGACAGCTGCTGAACATGAGCCAGCAGTGTGCCCAGGTGGCCAAGAAGGCCAACAGCATCCTGGCTGGTGTCAGCAGTAGCGTGGCCAGCAGGAGTAGGGAAGTGATCCTTCCTCTATACTCAGCACTGGTGAGGCTGCACCTTGAGTCCTGTGTTTGGTTTTGGGCCCCTCACTACAAGAAAGACATGGGGGTACTGGAGTGTGTCCAAAGAAGAGCAATGGAGCTGGGGAGGAGTGTAGAACACAAGTCTGGTGAGGAACAGCTGAGGGAACTCATTGTGACCTCATTAATGTTTATAAATATATAAAGGGTGAGTGTCACAAGGATGGAGCTAGACTCTTCTTGGTGACAACCAATGATAAGACAAGGGGCAATGGGTGTAAGC
>NW_010310347.1:23551-39987 GCF_000700745.2 Antrostomus carolinensis | reverse complement strand
CATTTAGGTTCCTGCTCTGGCAGGGGGATTGGACTGGATGATCTTTTGAGGTCCCTTCCAATCCCCAACATTCTGTGATTCTGTGATTCTGTGAACTGAGGTTGTTTAGTCTGGAGAAAAGGAGGCTGAGGGGAGACCTTCTCGCTCTCTACAACTACCTGAAAGGAGGGTGTAGCAAGGTCGGGGTTGGTCTCTTCTCCCAAGTAACAAGTGATAGGACAAGAGGAAATGGCATCAAGTTGTGCCAGGGGAAGTTTAGATTGGATATTAGGAAAAATTTCTTCACTGAAAGGATTGTCAAGCACTGGAACAGGCTGCCCAGGGCAGTGGTGGAGTCACCATTCCCCAGAGGTATTTAAAAGACAAGTAAATATGGTGCTTAGGGACATGGTTTAGTGGTGGACTTGGCAGTGTTGGGTTTTCAGTTGGACTCGGTGATCTTAAAGGTCTTTTCCAACCAAAACGATTCTATGATTTTCTGAGCAGCCCTGCCACGGACTCGCTGCAGCCGTGACCTGCATCAGGTGCCACCTCCTGCACAGAAAAACCAGAGGCGTGAGCTGCCGTAGAGAGAACTATCTGCCAGCGTTTCAGTCCATGAAACAGACTGTCACTCCCAGTGATTGATGACTTATGGACTTAGCAATACACTGAAAACCTTGATGGTAGGTTTAAAGTGTAGTTTAAGAACTCTGAACCCAGAGCAATAACAACAAACAACTTTACGTGGCACAGGCTTATAAACTTGCTGCTGTGAGAAACTTGTGCAAGAGACAGGGAGAGAAAATGGATGTGATCCTGAGAGCAGTGTTCACACAGGACACCTCAGTGTTCCCATGCCAGTGCTCTGGTTCCTGTGTCCTGCAAACGGCCTGGGCAAGAGTTCTGATTTACAATGCTTTGCTCCAGTGGAGAGCTTTTAAGTTGCCATGAAATCTGGCAACTTTAGGGCCCCTTTCACTGATGACACTTTCCCGCAGCGGGGACCATCTGTGTGCCCATGCCGAGAGCGGGCAGCAGCCCATGAGGATACAGCAGAAGCAATTTTTGCTGCATAGTCACAGAGGGACTTCCAGAAGACTTGGAGCAATTCCCTGAGAGTAGGAATTCGACTGGAAACAAGTATTTACATACACACGCAGATCCACGCATTTTTATGAGGACTTATTAAGTTGTGGTCAAGATAAAAGGGCCATGGGGAATGGGAACCAAGTTGTCCAATGGAAGAAATAGGATATCAATTTGATTTGATTTGATTTGATTTGGGGAATGTAACAAACAGTGTTGAACCAACCAACTCCTCTTTGGGAGGTGCTCCTGGGAATGCTTTCTTGAAGTTTAAAGCATGGGTTTTGTTCAGGGAACCTGGAAAATACAGAAATACTTTTAGTGAGGTTCTTCACTAATGCTGCTGAGGAGCTGGAGACCCACAGGGCACAAGTGGAGGAAGGGGAAAGGGTGAACAGAGAGGGATCAGTAGGAGAGAAGCCAGCAGCCCTGCGTTCTGGCTCAGCTCTCACTGAATCCCAGGGTTACATGTTCATCCGTATCCCTCTCCCCACTTTAAAATCTCTTAAAAACTCTGTGTGTACATTACAGGGTCTGTGGGGCTGTGAGAGGGGTGGGAGCTGGGAGCAGAAGCCCTCCCAGGTGTGGGGGGAGCAGAGATGAACCGACCCTGGGGTGGGTGTCACTCACCCATGTCCCAGTGGGAGAAGGATGACACGAAGCGGTGCTTTGGGGCAGGAACGAAAGGGGATGCAGGTGCCCAACCAGACCCCAGGACTTTTGTTCTTATTGCTGTCAAAGTGCAACTCCCAGGGCACACTGAGCACTTGTGAGTACTGGAGAGAGAAATGCTCAATGAAGCTTGGACATCTTGGGAAATAAGACAAATCTGATCCACTCAGCCCCCCTGTTTGGCACTTATATGCCAAAGTCAGATCAAGCCTCGCACAGATGTGTGTTTAAAATGAAATAAGGGCATTCAGGAGAGATCTCTAGTGAACGTGGTGACTAATTTGTGCAGTTAACCAAGCACACCTGCACCCTGTACATTAATGTGCCTCTCACTGTGCTTTCAAGGTAGAAAAATATATGCAGAAACTTGTTTGACCCCTGCTTTATTCTATATTTGCATGTGATATTTTATGGTCACAAAAATCTGTGATGGGCCAGTATACTCTGTGGGCTTGTTTCATGAGGCTTTTTCTCAAACATGCTGAAGTTTGGAAGAAAGAGTTACTGTGTCATTTCGAGGCATTTTGCTGCTAAATGTTGTGTATGTGAGAACTGTAAAGTAAAGCTCTTGGTAAGTCTCTTGTTCGGAACAAGTATTAAAAGCTGCAGTATGATTTAGGAGCCCAGGCAACCGGTTTCTTTTGCTAAAAGATATTGATGCTGAGTGTTTGCAAACTGGAATAATTTTTGCTCTTGCAAGTAGTCCCGCTGGTTGTTTAGTAGGAAGCTCTTTGTGGGGCACTAAACATTTCTAGGATGAGGAGCTTGCCAAGCAGCTCTTTGAAATGAGATCACTGTCTCTAAGATACTCACACTGTTTTTAAGCGGATGTGTTTTACTTAAGAGACACGTAAAGAAATTAATTAATCTATTCTGTTTTGAATTTGTAAGACTCTGTACATCTTTGTTCTACATGTACAAGGTGTTCATGAAAAAAACCCAACTCCATTATCCAAGAGAAATTACACAAGCCCCAGTGAAAGTCTGTTCTCTCCTGTGTGATTCCGTATAGTCATACTTTCTTCAGAAGCACTAATAGATTGTTTGGGAATTTTTTAAAAGTGTCTCTTGCAATGATTTTCCTCTTAGAAGCAGTGTAAGAGCACACAGCAGTGCACAAGAGAATTGTGGGTGAGATGCTGATCAAGCAGCCACCTGGAAAAGCATCCAGGGCAGGAGAGGGATGCACTGGGAAGGGTTTATACCTGCTGCTTCCGCCCTTTCCAAGGAAATATATTGGAAAAGCCACTCTCGGCTCCCTGGACTGAGGCTCTTTTGCTTCCTCAGTGCTTCACAGGGTGTAATAAACTGTTACTCTACCGAGCGCTTTAGTTTTAATTCAAAAGATGTCTTTAATCTTCCTGTTGCTTTGTGTAAATTGTAAATTACACAACCCTGCAGAAAATTATATGTAAAGTAGGATTATGATCCTCATTTTTATTATGAAACTGGCTCTGCATGGTAAAAACCAATTCTCACGATCGCTCAGATTTTAATTTACTCTCCGTTTTACATTTCACGTATTAAATTCCTTAAAAGCTGTGTGGATTATTGTAATTTGGATAGTCTAAATTTGTTTATAGACAAACTAGCTAAACAGATGCTGTAGACATCAACTATAAACGACCATAATAGTTGGGGCTGACATGTACACGTAGCAGGCTGAGCGTGCCAGCGGCTGTTCCCATGCATGTGGCCATACGGAGCAAGAGCTGCTGGGGCAGAGGCTGCAGTCGGAGATGGCCACAGGGGTGCAGGGCACCAGGGTGCTTGGTGCTACAGCCAGACCAGAGCAAGTGGCATCCCCACAGCACCCTGGGAAGCTGGGACAGGCTTCAGGGAAGGTTAGAAGTCCAATTTTGAAGCAGCGCTGCTGACTTTGATGGGAAGGCTGTACTGGGAGTGAAGAGGGCACAGTAACAGAGGGAGCATCTCAGAACCTTGGCTGTGATGCCTGCTGTGGTGGCAGTGCTGGAGTAGGGCAGGGGCTTGGTAACGTTTAGGCTTTTACTGTATTCTTACAGAGTTCTGCATTTCCCTGCATCCTCAGTGTTTACTGCTTCGGGGTTTGCAGTGGCTCTGACCAGGGAAGGAGGGTGCAATAGGTGAGCTGAGGGGCAGAGGGCTTTCCTGAGGGGTGAACTTGTATATTTGTGTCTTGTGAATCCATGTTCGTATGAATGGCAAGGAGAAAGAGGAGCCAGAGAAGTAAGGAGGCTCAGTGTGACAGGAGAAGTGGGGGAAATTAAGAAGAAAAACTAAATGCAAGAATAGCAGAAGCCTTCAGACAGCCCATTAGGCACTAGTTCAAGTAATGTGAAGATTCTCAAGGACTTTCTGATATTTTAATCCTAAAATAAAATAATATAAAGTAGTGCATTATTTCACAGCTAATATTGAGTGCTCAAATGTTTCCTGACTGTTAGGGATTTTGGTTTTTCCCCCCTATACGTTGAAGTTTTTGTATTTAGCCTTTCCCTTCTTTCCTCTCCCTTCCTTCCTTCCTTCCTCCTTCACT
Organism: Antrostomus carolinensis; assembly: GCF_000700745.2. Taxonomy (NCBI): domain Eukaryota; kingdom Metazoa; phylum Chordata; class Aves; order Caprimulgiformes; family Caprimulgidae; genus Antrostomus; species Antrostomus carolinensis. The sequence goes on along the minus strand of NW_010310347.1, from coordinate 35,729 downwards.
CCTCCTTCCTTCCTCTCTCTCTCTCATTCTAATTTAAGCAAAATTGGTTCAGCTGTTTTTGATTTATGCAAGCATGGGGAAAATATGTTTTTTCCCATATCTTCAGAATAAAATATGTGCACACTCATAAGTCTAAGCTGGCTGGAACTAGAGATGTCAAATTAGCTTGTTTATAGCCCTCACTGGGGAGTTCCAAGTTTTGGAGAAAATTTGATACATGTTTTTAAGTTCTGAATGCTCTGGAAGTCAGTGTTTTCATGTACACATATTAGGTGGTGTTTGTTTGTTTTTTTTTCTCTCCGTCCCCTAATGCTTTTAACCTGAATCAGCTTTGAGCATTTAAGGATGCATTGCTAGGAGACTTACATTCAGTTCAAGCTGTCTCCTGCTAAAGCACTTTGGTCACACACGGGTGCAGAAAGCAGCACACTTTCCTTCCTTCTAAATAAAAGTATATGAGAACCAAAACGCAGTGGGGAATCTTGAATAATGCAAGCCTGGTGTTTCTAAGTCAATGTTAACCATGGGAAATACTTAGTTTTCAGAATGACTGGATTTGTTTCAAAGACCTCTACCACAGTGTTCACGGCAACTGCTGAACGATACGCTCTGTAGCACACGGTATCAAACAGGTGTACAGTGATCTATAAGTGCTTTAAATGCACCAATGCCTACCACCCTGTTGTGCCTGCATGCTCCTGGGGAAGCCAGCCCCGTGGGTACCAATCTTGTGGCTACCAGCCCTGGGGGTACCAGCCTTGTACCCCTCTCTGGTGTTTAATTTATCCCTGTGGTTTCAGCCATGGCCTCAGCAGCCTGGCCAGATTTCAGACCCTGCTGCTTACTCTGCTTCAAGACTTGGACTCCCCGTTAATACAGATCCTGCTTTAGACAAGTATTGGCTGATGTTAACTCTGGGAATAGAGTGCTAAGAGCCAAGGGCTAAAAATAACAAGCAAATTAACCTAACCATAAAGTCCTTACCCAGCCTTTTAGCAGTTCCTGGCCTACTTGCTTAGAAAGAGCTTTGCTGGGTGAAGAACCAGCTTCCTCCCATGGCCGTGCTGCCCATGTACAAATGCTGCTGCCCCCTCCCAGCCAGCACTGCCTCTCCAGCCAGGGCCCTTGGGCTTTACTACAGCCTGTCAAATGTTAGCATTTCCTTATTTTTCTCTATGCACATTATTTTTTTCCTCTCCTGTTAAAGCTGATCCCCGTCTGCCTTCAACTGCAAGCAGGTGATGGTACAAAATTTAACAGGGACCTCTATATGCACAAAATAATTCACACCTCAGAGCTGTTTTCACTGGAGAGGAGGAGAGACAAGGAGTTGGAGGCTTTTGCTCTTCCTCACCTCATTACTCTTCTCTAGTCGTTGAGTGGAGCTCCTGATGTCTGCCCCTGCCCCTTCCCTCCCCACTGTCACTCAGGAGAGATGAGGAAAGTGGGGAGGATCACTGCTGGTACAGGAAAGGAAATGTCAGGCTTGAAGCACCTGGTGAAAACCCCTGTAGAAGCAAAGACAGATCCCGAGAAGGATAGAGATCAAGTTTTGAGTGGCACAGAGGGCATACAGTGGATGCTGGGCAGCACAGCGTGTCCCCATCCACACGCACTTCAGCACCTGCTCCCGAGCCCTGGGGGAACACTTTTATGCTGCAGCATTTAACCTAAGTGGCTGCACTTGCGTGTCTGGGAAAGTGACTCAATTTTGTGCTGTATTAATGTACCGCATCCGTAATGTAAAATCTAATAGTTCAACTGTAGCTTGGAAAGACAGTTCTTTAAGTCCTGGTGGATGTATTTGACTCTTATACAGAACAGCGGTTATTGGTAGCCCTGCAGCATGATCCACTTCTGTGCAAATGCATCCCAAATCCCTCTCTATCATCGTTAACATTTATCATTGTTAATGAAATTACTTACTTAATCATCTTAACCTTGATGCTACCCTGGATAAAAGACCTATGATATATCTGTGAAGGAATAACTACACATTTGATACAGTTGGAAAGATAGCAGTAATTTATTTTAGTCTGATTTATGATTAGTACTGCACAGCAGGAAGCGCTCTGTGCTGCTCTGTACATCACTCAGGATCCAGAGGGTAAATAATGGCCATCCCAGGGGCTGCGTGTGTGGCACTGCGTGTGGCCTTGCAATTTGAGTTTCCATAAAGCATGGATGTGTTTGAGGAGCACAAAGGCAGCTGTGTTTGCGTTATTGCCCCTGTGGTGTGTGTGTGCAAAAGTATCTGCTGTGGGTGGTCGTGTGCTCCCACCGTGGGAGCCGAGATCGGACTGAGAGCGTGTGCAGCGGGGTGGGAGGAGACACCAGGAGCTTCTGGAGTGACAGGTATTGACTCCATCAGAACCACGGAAAAGGCTTAATCAGGATTTCATGCACTTCTCTTTTTTTAAGAGAAGACACCTCCGAAGTCTTTCGCCTTTGGCCAACAGAATGACTGTGCAGGGCCCAGATTTCCCCAATAAAGATGCCCAAATTTTAAAGCTGCCTTTGTAATTGTGCTGGGCAGTCTGACAGTGAAGGAAGATACACTGTATTATTTTTGATTCTTAATTTTAATTTAGGATGACTGTTTCAGCCATACCTTAATCATGTAGTGTATCTCCAATCTACAGAGAGGACTGGATCATTAGGATAATTAGAAGCCATTAAGGGTATAGGATAATATAACTATAAAGCTGTACAGATGTTCTGTATTCATCAGGTCTCTGTCAAAGGAGGAAATTTAACATATGTCAAGTCATATTGGTGATGTCAACTTTATTCCTGTAGTGTATAGGAAGCTTGGAGGGATTTGTCATGTTAGACTCCAAATACTTTTCCCTACCTTGTTTTCCAGTAAAAAAGTGTTTTCTTCTTAAAATCACTAAAGATACTGTTCTCTTGCCTTCCAGTATTTGGACTCAGAGGTATAAAACTGAGAGCTCTTGCCAGTTGTTATTTCTCTCTGAATTCCAGCTTGCCTTTTTCTCTCGCATTTATTCAACTTGTGATCATCAATTCTGCATTACATGAACCTGTCTAACCTGTCATATTTTGCTCCAGTAAACGGAAGGGATGGCTCTGTGTAACCATTCCTATCTGTGATAGCTGTGGCACTGGGACTGGACCTTGTACACCCACGTGTCTGGGCTGGGAAAACTTTTCCCCACAATATGGTCACACTTTGAATGAAACTTATACCTGGGTGACCCCTGATACTTCTGTGGATAAATCCAGGTCTTGGTCATTTCATACACTGTTTTCAATGAAGTATTTTACTGTTATTTTTTTAGAGAAACATGGTTGCTTTGTCATGTTGCAATACATAATTTTAGACTGCACTGCTTAGATGTTGCCTCCTTCTCTCAAATGTATATTTTAAGGTTGTTGTCATTTTAGAAGGTATCTCTGAAATAGATTTCTGGATTATTTGGATGGATACCAAAAGGTGTTTTAAGTCTTATTGTTAGATTTGGTTCATATCTTTCACTCACTCTCTCTTGCTTGAAAGACGCTTTCAAAATGCAGAGCTCTGGTCCTATATCTGAGTGATTGGCATAAAGATTTAATAATCTCTTTTGTCTTTATGGCAGTTCCATTTGTAGCAATTTAAGCATCAGTCTCCAGTGAGCCTGAGTCAAAAACTTTATTAAATATGAGCCAGCTAAATATAATTTCCCATTTCTTTGATCTCCCCTGTTTTAATTTGCTTCTTATCAGGTACCTGTAGGGCTAAGAGATAGAGTTGATGGTTTGCTGCTTACGGAAAGATCTCATTTAAGCTGCATGGATTATTGTTGGTGAGATATTGCGGTATTCTTCTCATTATGGATGTAGTAGTGTAGGTTAGAGATGTTGTTCCTAGCAAATACTCGGCAGCTGTTGTGGATAAGGGTTTTGATTCTGAATCTCCTTCCAGAAACTTCAGTAAAATATAGGGAAGGGATCTGGTGAACAGCATCTGCAGCAAGTGCCTGTTGGTTACCACCAAGGTTCGTACCTGAGTCACCTTCACGTGGCCACGGAGGCGTGCTGAGTAACCAGAGGCATGCCAAACTGTCCCAATGATTAGGAGGATGTGAAGACAAGCAGAAACCTTGCCTTTTGCCCTGCAGCAGCAGTTGGGATTGCTGGGTCAGGATCAGGCCTCTCAGGCTCCCACCCCCTCTGCCTGGCCCAAGGTGTTGGTGTGCTGCTCCATGGTACAGGCTGATGCCCCCATTGTTATGCTCTGGGCACATTTGTGGTCTGTACTCTTAGTTGTGGAGTTGCAGAGAGAGCACCCATTCTTGAACAGTGTCAAATTCAGGTGTAAACAAGACAAGGATGAAAGAAATGCAAAGAAGAACTGAGGGTGGCCATTGGTGTCCCAGCTGCCTGCACTCACCTGCACGTCTCCTCAGCCAGGACCACCTTTTGCAAGAAAATTGCATCCTGAAATGCCCTTTGTGGAGGGAGCTGGGGGAGAGAGCAACATCCAAATCCCTTTTGCTTTATCTTTTGCTGCGTCACTTGTTAGTCAGAGCAGCAAGAGGCAAATAGTGCTTCCAAATCCCTGGAGGAAAGCATCTTGGGAACAAGTGTGAAATACAGGAAGCACGAACCAGGCTTGATTATGTTTTGTGCTGTTGCCTGTGCCCACTGGAGAGTTAACCTGCTGTTTGCATTTCCCTTTGCCTGAAGATGAGTGTTGAGAATTGGTGAGGGTAGCTCAGTCTCCGTGTCCTCCTCACCTGCGGAGACCACCTGAGCATGTATTTGGAGAAGAAAAAAAGCAGCCAGTCTTTCATGTTGTGGATTTTGGTGTTTCTGTTCAGTAGCCTGACAAGGACCTTGGTGCCTGTGAAGCAGAGATCAGGTGTGCGCATGCACGCACAAGTACATTATACTAATTAGAGGCAATTTAAAAACCAAACTCTTCTGCACTATTTAAAACACAATAAACAGCTTTGCTCCCTAAGTGTTAATCATCTCCTGCTGTTCAGTCTCTGAAGCTAAAACCCTCTACACACTTCAAAACACTCTCTCAGTAACCAAGTGTGACATCGCAAAAAGGATTTTGAGGACTTCAGTCTGGGAAAAAGCAGATGTGTTTAGGAGAATAAAATCACCAAGGTCTTTGGATCTACAAAGAAACTCCAGGCAAGAAAAGGAGAAGATATTAAAAAAACCCTACTCAGCATAAGTGGAAGTGCTCTAAAATTAGGTTTCTCATGTCTCCTTGGAATATGGCACAGGCGCCGTGGGTGCCCACATGCCTGGGATGAGTGCAGCACAGGAGGGACAGGAGGTGTTGGGCTGTGTGTGCTTCGAGGAGCCCCAGCCGTGTCTCACGCGTGCTCGGGGAAGGACTCGGGGAGGGGATGGCTGTTGCTTTACCTGGAAGTCCCAACATGAGAGCAGGCACATCATGCTCTACATCAATTGTGTGAAACCTGTGCAGTCCCAACACATTCCATCATTGGGAGGCAATGAATTATCTGCCGTAGGGGACGCATGTGTCCATCTCCCTGCAGAGAGGAGATGTGCAGCTGGAGGTGTGGGGTACTGCTGGGGGCTTGAACCCACTGTGGGGTGAAGCATGCAGGTGGGCTCCTGCCAGGCAGAAGGACCCAGTCCCTCCCAGCCTGGCTGCCTCCCCTCCTGCTTTCTCAACCACTCTAAAGATGAGATCCTGCCACACCATCACTACTGTGAGATGGAGTGTGTTATTAAGCTGAACCTAGAAATAAAGTGTTGAGATATTGCTACAATCACTGACCCATGCATTTATTATAACTGAGCCCATTAGCCTTAATTTTATAATTTCTAAATTAACTTTGCCCATTTATAAATGGCCTTAATTGCTTGATGGAAGGAGTTATGCTTTAACAAATCTAAATGCATAAAAAGTGTATCAGTTTCATCAGTATCAGTGAGTTCATTTGTAATATAATGCTGCCAATTTAGATCAAGCAAATTGTTTAGAAAACACATTGTTGAAGCATCAAAGTTACTTTAAGTCATTCTAGCTAATAAGAAAAAAAACCAACAAACTTCAACTGGATGTTTCCACATGCAGGTTCCTCCCTACGCTGAAGCCTTTGTGCATGTTAAGCATCTATTTTAAGCACTGTTTTAGTGCTTACAAAAGGTGTTAGTGTGCAAACATCAAACCTGAAATTACCTCTCTTGACTAAGAGCAGCCTCTGTATCAAAGTCCTCATTCAGAATTTGGGGTCATTCTCTGGAATTTTGATGCCAATCTGTGAAGAAAGTTCAATTTTTGTATTACAATCTTCAGTGTGACTTTCTTTTTGGCCTGCTGGCAGGACGTTCCAGTTTCTAGTCCCACAGCCTGGTGAGGGAAGGACATCTAGACAGGAGCTATTAAATCTACAGATGCATATTAGAGGTTTTAGAAACCATGTTCTTAGGAGAAAGTGCTGGAGAGCAACCAAATCCCTAATCTTTATTTATTTGTAGCAAATCTAGTGGATAAAAGAAGGTTTCTCCAGTCCATTAAGTGGTGTGAAGTGATGAGTGGTTTCAGAGGGCTTTTGGGCTCTGCCTGCTGGAGACATCTGTAAGGAAGTAGATGATAAAAAATCAGTTGCCTCTCAACTTGTTTGCTTTTCTTTTTTAAAAAAATTCACATAAATGCAAAAAAACCCCTCCACCCTTCCTAAAAACCTTACTTTCCTTTTGAATGTGATGCTAAGACTTGAATTCAGTCCAACTGGCACATTACCCCAAGTGACTGTTGCTGGTGTCCATCTCCTGACACGAATCTTTTCAGCTTGTTTTCCTCATTATTGAGACATGCCAAACTCTTTTAACACTGAAATGCCTTTGTTGCCAGTGACTGCAAGGTGAATATTTTAACGTTTTCCCTGAGACTTTGATGCTTGACCTTCTCCACAGGTAGCATTTCCTGAAGGCACTGTCAAGTGTAACTGCGTGAAGGATCAGCTACTAGGGCCACAAAATTGCTGCTGTACTAAACTTCTTAGAGAAAGATGTTAAGGCTGAAATTTTACTTTTGAATACTTTTATTCAAAGTAAGAAGGGTTATGCATTAGAAGTTGTAGTTCTGTCATCTTTATCTAGCGGAAATAAATTGAGGGGAGTAGAAAAACAAGGGTTGGAAAGTAATTTATTCAAAAGAAAAGAGAATTTTATATATTTGGGGTCATTAATATGCAGCAGTGGCACCTGTGCTTGAGAAGAAAGTGAACACAGAGACTTCATCAGACAGCTCTGGTAGAACATGTGATGTTATGGTATGTTTGATTGTCAGTAGTACTCCGTGACTGACATCGAACTGGGACAGGCAAGACCAATTTACACGTTTTTTGTTTGAAGATGGCAAATGTTTCTTTGCAGATGTGGATGCTTTGATTGAAGCTTAGAAACGGAAGACTCTTAATAGTAGGCAGTAACAAGAGGTACAGCTAGATTAAATACTTTTCCCCTTCCATCTTCTGTTTCAAAATACCAGTGCTTTTCTCCTCATCTGCACTAGGATGAACTCTTGCTGCCTTTCTTCCCTGATCTCCCTCCACTTCCTTCCCCTTACTCCCTCAAAAGAAAACCTTCTCTACAGGTAATTTGATGATAGGGGTATTACTGAACATAAACAGCCAAGCCAAGGCTATGACCTACTCTGAACTTCCAGATTATTGGCTGTTTTGAGGTTCGGTCTCTGTGGCTATGTCAGCAATTTCCCCTGGGACTGGACCATCTTTTCCTGGGGAAAGTTTTGTTTAAAACTATACATATATTTCTATGAAAACTTAGATTTAATACATATTTTTTCCAAGGTCAGGAGTGGAGAAAACAAACCCCATATAGAGAATCCTCCAGAGTTCTGGTCCCAGTGGGATCTAGGTTATTTTCAGAAAATGTAGACTTGTTTAATGCAAATTTTATTATTATACTTTAAACAACTTATTTTGTTGCTTACTCAGTTGGTTATGAGTCTGAAATACCTCTGAGAAAAGGAGGAAAATAAAAAAACAACCTCAAAAAATCACTGTACGGGGGAACAGATAATATTTCAGATGGTGGTAATTTTAAAGACATCACCCATGAATTGTAGCATTCGGGTGCAGGTGAGCTCTGGTGCCCTTCACATTTATGGTGCTACATTACTAATAACAGGAGTCAGAGAGGGAGCTGAGGAAATCTTCACAGAAGTAGCTTGCTCTGCTGTCACTGTACCAATTTCCTCTGTCTAATCTTTCACCTCCACAGCCTCCACTAGATGCTGTGGTTCTCGTAAGTGCAGAATAGCAGATATTTCCCAGCGTGCAAGGATGTATCCCAAACCCATTAAATCTTTCAGCTCAATTCTTTTGTTGGAGTACCTGGCTTGAAGGTTATAGCATTAATTTTTTCTAAAGCCACTGAAGGCCTGGATGGAGTCTAAGAATCCATTTAGACTGTGCATGACCCTCTTGTCTTGGTCACTGTCTGACTTCATTTGACTTGGGTTTTCCTTTATTTTTGTTAAAGATTGCTATGTTAAAGGCTACAAATATTAAAAGTTTAGAGAAAAGGGAAAGTGACAGGATGCAAAGGGTCTTGTTGAGGATCTGTAAAATCCAGAAAGGCAGTTTGTTCTTTTTTTTTTTCTCTTTTTTTCTCAGGGGTAAATGATCATTAAGAGATAAATTAGATGGACTTAAAGTTTTATTGTACTCCTCCACTGAGTAAAAAGCATGTGCAGAGTTACAGGAATCTGAGCTCTCTAAACAAGACCTACAGAGAGCTGTCATGGGAAGACAGTGTAGAAATTAATATAGGTGGTAGTCATGACCTAACTGAAAACTACCTTTTTGATTTGCAAGAGGTTGCAGTACAGATGATCATGTTCAGATTGGAGGCTTTAATGGGATGATTTGTACTGCATCCTTTGATGTTTGATACCAATGAACATCCTTTTATGTTTAATAATATAGAAACAGCAGCCACAAGCTGTGATTGAATCCTGGTGAGGCCTGAGCCATAGAGCTAAACCCAACCTCCTCCTCCCTCCAGCTCTCCTGCCCTACTGAGTCTCATTTGCCTGATGCCTGGTTCGTGCAGAGGCTTGTTAGCTCAGAAGAGCCCATGGGTGTGTGAGTTTGGTATCCCATGGCAGTGATGTGAGCTGGAAACCCCACAATTCAATGAGGGAATTTTGTACCCCAGCCAGTCCTAGAACCGCTGCACTACCACGCAGAGATGAAATGCCCTTCTCTTCACTGAGGCTTGGAAAAAGCTGGCACTATGTTTTGTGAGGCACTAGAGGTGAGGTGCTCTTTGAAATTCACCTCTTGAGGAGATTTTTGGAGAATGGAAAAGCCCCTTACTGGATCCCCAAGGGACTGAGTCCATGGATATGACCCCAGTTTATTTCAGACTGGGGAGTCAAGCACATGGTGCCCCGTGTGCTCCCATGCCCGTGATGTCCCACAGTGGCCCACCATGCTAGAGTTGGGCACTTGAGCTTTGAGGGGCTTTGCAGTGTGTGTGACATTGAGTGCTCCAAACTTCAGAGGCCTTCATAACTTTCACTTGTTCCAGGTCTTTTCAGATAAGAGTCTGCCAACCGTAATCTTTGAGATTTAAAATTTTGGATTTAAATAGAGCACTTGGTTCTCACACCAAGAAAATAGAGGGGTCCATGACAAATATGTCCACTCCTCAGGAGTGGTAGAGGGCAGAACTGCAGATGAGCTACCTACAGCTACAGGGGTTTCCTTGAGGCTCCTTAGCAATGAGGCAAATGTGATCCAAGATGAGAGTTCCCAAGACGCTGGGATAATGGACGCTTTTTGTGGCAGTGGGGTTTCCTCTGGAATATGGTGGGGTCTTTGAGGGCATTCAAGAAAGGGACTCCAGTGGAAGTGATGTCAGGATGAACACGGGGATGGTGCGGTTTGGTTGCACGAGGATATCAGAATAGCTTATTTATCCCAGCATAATGAAAGTGGAGAGGGAACGTGAATTGCTGTCTATAAATACATCGGAGAAGTAAACACCAGGGAGAGAAAGGAGCTAGTTCAGCTAGAGGACAGAGCTGGCACAAGACCGAATTGGTAATAAACTGACCGTGAATAAATTTCAGATGGAAATTAGAAGCATCTTTTTAATCAGTAAAAAGGTGAGGTTGTGGAAAAGCCTTTCAGTGGGATTTTGGAGGCAAAAACCTAACTAGTTTGCAGATGGATCTTAATCAGTTTATTAAAGGGATTGTGTGACGTGGTTGTCTCTAATATCAAGGGACTGGGCTCCCTGACCTATACATCTCCTTAGTGCTGTGTTCCTACATATTATATTTAGTGATTCTCTCTCAATTGCTGAAGTGCACTGAGGACAGAGAAATGCTGCATTCTTCTGATGCAATGTTATTTTTCAAAAAGCGTATCAACCTGGAAATGCACAGGAATAAGGATAGTGCTGTGCACCTTTTTATTTAACCTATTTTGAAATGAAACCTGGGGACTAAATGGCTTTAGTCACTCAGAGGACATTGGCCATATCTCTCCCCACTCTATAACTAATTTCATTTCTGAAACTTGCACTTCCAAAAAATATTGGCTGCTTAGAATTGGAAGTGTTAGAGGGTATATAATATTCAAGGTTACTGTATGATTAAGGACAGCAAGCTGCCGTTGCATACACTAGGTGTTAGCACAGCCTTGTCCTCAAAAAGAGCAGAAACTAATCATTACTGCTTGCTCCTTCCCATAGAGGTAGACACTTCAAGCAACAGAGAAAGCAATTTCTTACCTGGAAATTGTTTTACCCTTTTTCCTTTGAACATCTAGAACTATCACTCTCAGGTCCCTCCCTTCTGATCGATTGATTGACAGTTGCAATGGAAAAAGCTGTTGGCTGCTAAAAAAAGCCCAAACCCTTCTCTTTATTTTGTACTTGGGAGTGTGAGTTTTAAAATGAATTCTTTGAGACTAATTGAATGTGATTGGCATCTGCCACTGGTACAGTGAGGAGAGGAAAGACCTCCGTTCCTGACTGGGAGAAAACCGACACCTTGCAAAAAGCTGTGCTTTTTCCTTCATTCATCATCTCTCAGAGTGCACAACAATAGCTAAATAACAGAAAACAAATTCTAGATTCTGAGTCTGCTTTTTGAAATGCTAAAAAGCAAATCAACAGCCTGGCTCTTCCTAGGCTAAGAGGTCTCAGAAATTAAGTCAAACTACAATGAAGGTACCATAATGCTGAAATTCCAGCAATGATTACTGTGTAAACATTACAAACAACTAGTGTGAGGGAATAATTTGTTTTGCATTGATCAGAGTGCTCTAGTTGTGACTGTCAGCAGAATCTAATACTGCTCTCAAAACTCATTTTTATTTTAAAAAAGGTGTAATAAGCAGATCAAAGAATGTGAGAGAAGAATGAAATCTAAATACAACTGCATATAAGCTCAGGAAATATCCTCCGTGCGAAGGCTGTGCAGTCATGAAATCCAATTTGTTTATGTAGGTTTTAAAAGATTTTGTGCATCTTATTGACTGTTGTGTCTAACAAAGCTTTTTGCATTTGAGCACTGAATTCTGCTTTGCACCCGGTGCGGGGGGAAGCACGGTGTGGCACAGAGCTGCTCCTCTTGGCGGGTGTAAGAGTGGAGGCTCTTGTTCACACAAATCGGATCTATTTTGTGTTCCCAGTAGATAATTGTCTCAAATTTTGACAGAGTTCTGATACATCAGGTTTGTGACATGTGTGCCAGTTGCCTCTGCAACACATCCAATGCAACTGCTCTCACATGGTGAAAGGTTGCTGGTTTGGGGCTGAGTCTCCAGTAGGTGCTCAGATCATTATGAATTACCAGTTCAATTACTGGGAAGAAAACAGTAATCTACTGTCGAAGTACATTGAATTGGTAGGTCTCCTGCAATGACTGGAGATTAGCCCCAGATTTCCCAAATGTTCTGTCCTTTTAACCAAGTTATTATTTATTGATGTTGGAGTCTGTTTTCCTTCTACCCAGGGGGGAAGTGTTAGGAGGGGAAACCCCAGTTAAATGGTGTTTTGCAGGACTTGACATTCTGAGTGCTTTTCCATCTGATCCTCTCATTCTCTGACCCGAATGGCCAACTTCTTCAAATTTAGTTTCTTGAGCATGATATGCAAATAAGGATTAAAATACTTATTTTAAATCTCCATTTTTCCA
>NW_010310347.1:21592-23541 GCF_000700745.2 Antrostomus carolinensis | reverse complement strand
GGGAAAGAGGAACTATAGCCCAATGCATGCTTAGGACTCAAATTGGAAAGTTATCTCTTCAACCTTAAACTTTTTTTTTAATATAGGTAAAATTAATTTCATTACCTATTAGACCAAATGAATGTGTTTTGAGGATTTCTGTTTGGTGATGCTGGTAACACTCTTGAGTCCTTTAGTATCTGCTCTGTGCCCTTTGCAGCCTGACCATGCAGCAACAGTAAACTGAGCTTGCATTAAGAGCCCAGCTGAGGGGGTCTGACACAAGAAGTTGTTTCTGAAAAACATGATGTTGAACTAATCTACCATGGAGCAATCTCCTGCTTCGATGGGTTTTCCCTGTCCCCTGGTAGAGGCTTGTTAGGGAGTGAGTGGGTTTCAAAGCGTTGCTTTGAGGGTGCTATGGGAGAGGAGGGGATGGAGAGAGAGGGGACCACAGGGACCACAGCTCCCACCATGTGAGCTGCTCTGCCCCACATGCGTGAATTCTCAAGTCAGGAGCTGATCCTGGAAAATTGTAAATAACGGTTGAGGCTTTGTTGGACTTTTGATCTTCAGAGTGAGAAGGAGCAGAGAGGAGCTGAGATTTCATGTGGGCACAGGATTCTGGAAATGAATGCTTGAGGATGGTCAGCAAACACTGTGAAGCTCACTGCCTTTGGAGGCACTGTCCTCTGGGTTGCTGTTGCTCCATTTAAACCCCACTTCCTTGAAGTGTATTTATTGTGTTTTCATTTCAGTGGTAAAGAGTGGCAGTATTACAAAGGTGCAGCACTGAAGCTCACAGCAGCCCTGGTCATGTAACCAGGTGCCATGTTGTAGGTACAATGATGAATTTTAAAAAGGAATGTAAGCAACTGAATGCTGCAAACGTTTCTATAGGGATTTGAAAGGTTTCTGGAGTAAGCTGAGTTCAGTTTTGCAGATGTTCACAGTGTGAGGAGGTGCCTGGGATGGAGCACAAATTGCTAATTAAAACCAAGAAGAGTATAAGAATATGTTATTATACAATATAATATTTATGCCTGATGCTATGGACAGAGGAGATGTGGACACCAATGTCTCATCTGCTAGTGAGGAGTCAATATTCCCAGAATCACCTAAATTGGAAAAAGTTGAGTAGGAACAGGCTGTAAACTGTGTCCCAACTTGGCATCCCTTGTTTTATTTGGTGTAAGGGCGGAGTGGGAGGGAGAGGGGTGAGGTGTTCATCTCAGCAGCCTGGGAAAAAGGTCTGCAAGCAAAGCAGAGCAACATTTGCTAAGACTGAAGAAGAAAGGAGCACAGTGTGTGCTGTATACTGAGAGCTCAGGTCGGTCCCAGGCATTCAGTGAGGATGAAGCCCAGGCTGGCCAGCCCCACTGGAAGCAGGACAGCAGGCTGAGCTGTGGGCCAGGGAAATGGGCACTAGGGCAGCAGGGTCTGCAAAAAATCAGGAAAAGAGTTGGTGGTGAGAGGGAGACTTCAATTTTTGCTCTAGCCAAACTGCTGGCAAGCTGACAGCTGGACATCCAGGAGTACGTCAGGGAGACAGGCCGAGCATCTCGCTGGGACACACTGAGACAGGTCTGTAATGGAGAGGCAGATCTGAGTTGTCAGCATGGAAATGGCAGCTGAATTTGTGCTGGCAGCAAAGGGGGGACCCAGCACTGATCTATGCGATCCGACAGGAAGGACAGTGAGGAATTAATTGTTCTGCTGATTAAATGAAGCAGAAAAAAAATCAAAGAGTCTGAGCTACTTGGAGGTGTGGAATATTTTCCATTTAGGAAAACTCTGTAAGATTGAAAATAATAATTTTGCATTTTAAAAGGGGTTTGGGTTTTTTTTTGGAAATGCGTGCTGCAGATAACCAACAGCCTCAGGCTTGCTAGAAGGACACAGCATCCAAAAGGAGTGTCCTAACCTGAAAATCCACGCTGCTACCAAAGAGCTCTTTCCCATCATGAGAA
>NW_010310347.1:0-21551 GCF_000700745.2 Antrostomus carolinensis | reverse complement strand
AAAAAAAAAAAAAAAAGAAAAAAAAAAAAGAAAAAAAGAAAAGAAGGCACAGCTAGAAGTGCTGTGGACAAAACTTCAAACCAGGACTGCAGAACAAATGTTTTCAATATGCTGATTTATTGGGACCAGCTCCAGTGATCATTTATCTTCAGCTCACTTGTGCGAGGGTGCCTGCAGCAAGCTTGGTGGGCTGTTTATGCCCTTGCAATAATGCAGAGTTTCTTTTCATACAGCAGGAGCTAGAAAAGTGGAGAAGAGAAAAATAATGTGGTTGGTAAAACACCCACCCATGGCTCTACTGCGAGTACTGTAGTCAAACATCAAAGCCTAGAGATGTGCTAATGGGGAGGCAAAGATCAAGGAGTACTGGCAGAGCACATCATGTGGCAGCAGCTGTATGCGAGCAGGCTGGCTGCTCCTCTCTGAGATATAAACCAAAAGCAAGGGAAATGCCCCTGCACTGACAGGAGGGGTATCTGGCACCGTTCAGTAGCGTGCCGGGGCCTCTACCACTGGCACGTTGTACTTGCAGCTCTTCACAATCCTGTGCCTTGTCTTGCCCTAGGTTATCTCGCCCCGTTCCTGTACCCCTAGATCCCTGTTGCCTTTGGCCAGTGGATCGAGGGCCAGGAGCTGGCACGTGCTGAGACATGTGGCACACCAGCCAGGTGCTAAATCCCACTCGACTGCCACAGCGGCTGTCAGACCCCTACGCTGTAGAGACCCACGGTGAACCAACGCATGTGATAAGGAGAGGGAGTGCTCTGGTGTCTGTGCAAGGTCCTGCCAGTGCACCAAGATTCCCAGATAGACATGGCAAATGGGTGGCCAGACACCCCGGGCTGATCAGGCCTGGGGCAGGATTCCTTGCTGAGCTGTAGCTTCCTGATGCTGGGAGGAGATTTACCTTACATGCATCCTCTTGTGCCACTTTGCTTTGGATTTTTTAAAACTTTTTGATTAACCTATGATAGATGTGTATTATTAAAGCTGATTAACACAGAGGGCTCGCTGGCGAGAAGGCAGCATGTTGCTTTGCTTTGGATGATGCCCAAGTCTGGCAGTAGCCTTGGTGAGTTCACTAGCCATGGCCAGCTGGAGGTGTGTGGTGGCAGTGGTACAGTAAGGGATTAAACGGGTACTGCTGCCTCTCTCTTTCCAGCTTCAATATCTTGGTGTACAACAAACCAGAGGGGAAGGGATACTGAGCTGAGTGCCATCTGTCCCCCAAAACTGCTGAGTGGCAAACTCCATCAAAGGTGCAGCAACGGAGACCAAGAGCGGCCAGAAACAGCAAATTACTTTTAAGGCCAAATCCTGTGACTTTGGGAGCATCGTTATCTTTTCAAAGCTATTTCTTAGAAGCAGGAATACACAGAAACACAGATGTTTGTGGGCAAATCATTCTGTCAGAGAAAATAAACAGGAAATAAAACATTTGTTTAATGTTTTCCCCTCTGACCCTATTCTTCTGTCCTGGCATCATCACTGGGAAAAGCTGCGGAGTGCTTCACACAGAATCACAGAATCACGTTAGGGATTGGAAGGGACCTCGAAAGATCAAGGTCTCCCTTGCCACAAAACCCAGCCTGGCTGCTATATAATCAAACACAAGTGCAGCAAAAATGTTGCCAAACTACCTTGCAATCATTGAGTTTACTGAGGAGGGAGCAGACAGAATCCTGTGAAAAGCAGTCACTTCAGCAATGGCAAGAACGGTGCGTACAGAAAAGGGACAAACCTGTCATTATTAACCTAATGGCTGCATTGCTGGAAGATTGCTGCACTTTTTTTTTTGTCTATAGCAATGCCAACTGCTGGTTTTATTTACACTGTCTTAATTTTTTAATATCTCTTGTATCCTCTTTTATAAGGACACATATGAGGCTCCCGGCAGCATTATCTCAGGGACTGTCTTTTTATATTTCCCATATGCAGTTACAGACTGCCATGGAAACAATTGCTGGTCCAATTGGAAGACCTTTTTCTTTTACAAAAAACCCAACAACTTTCTCCTGGGTCTTCAGTTATTTTTATTTTTAAATATTTTGATGTGTGGGAGAAATTTTTATAAAAAGTAGCAGCAATTGACCTATGGAATGTAGTTTTAATTAAATTGCAGAAACAATATCTGCTACAGTACTAACAAACTATGTTATTAAAGTAATAAAAGTGAAAGAAACAATTTATTGAGGATGAAATAGAGGAACGCACGAGCAGAAAGATGGCTAATGAAAGGCAAGTAAGGGTTTGGCAGCCCTCTACAGGGCAGAGCGGAGCTGGCAGAAGTCCAGCTGGAATATGTTTCCTAATTAACTTTAATTCTCCGCTTTTAAATTCAGACTGGATTGCAATATTGTCATTTCTCTGTCATGTGCGTTTCTCTTATAGAAGTTTTCTCCTGAGGAGGAATTTTACACTGAATGGCGAGCGAGTGAATAAATAAATAAAATCAATTGCCACAAACCATTTCAGTTTTCAAGACTAGTGGATCTGCTTTTAATGCCCCTCTCGGAGCTTGGCGCTGAACTGCAGGAACTTCATTAACACGCTCATTAGCGCTATCTGATTCACTGCAGCAGCCTCTCGCTGGAGCTGCGAGCAGCAGCTGGGGGAGCGGCTCGGCTGGAGCTAATGCATATGTTAATAACACTGATGCTGGAGCATTTGGCCCTGCTGAAAGAGAGAGACAGTAAAATATCTGCGCTGTCTCTTGCAACACTTAAAAAGGAAAAAAAAAGACCAATGCAACATAAAATAAAGCTATCTGCTAGGAATGTTTATAGTCAGTATTTATAGATTAGTGCAGTATGTTGGAAAATCAAGTGCTACACTGCACACATGAAGACCCATTCCATGAATTATTCAGGAAGATCTATTGTAAAGTGCTCCACTGACAAGGAAAGCAAACTAATGTTTCAGAAAGTTGAACTGAACCCACTACCTCTGACCTGCCAGCCTTGCACTGGCAATAGACCTCCACCAACGTAAACTCAGCTTTCCATCTGCTCTCCGTCCCGTGCTGGTGGTGGCACGAAGGAGGTGCTGCTGCCACAGCGGCACCTTGGGGTCAGGCCGGAGGTCCTGTGAGAAGTCAGACAAATTAGCAGCTTCTCTGCAGACAGCAGGGAAATGGGCCAGGTTGTTCTGCCCCAAAACACACCTATATGCCTCTGTATTTGTAGATTTGAAAGGGATTTGGTCCAGCCCTGTGCAGTTGCTGTGCTGAGTGAAATGACCAAAGGAGGCAGAAAAAGCAACCTGTTCATTTTTCAGCAGCACTGTAGGCTTTCCAGGTTTGTGGATGTGTGTTGGCCTGCTTGAGTCCAGTTTGCTGTGAATTTCAGCATCTCCACCATGAAAGGTGAAATTGGGATCCAAGGTTAACATTTTTTTTATTTACACCTGCTAGGTTTCTTGGCTTGTGTCCTTTTCCTGCAGCCTTAGAACATCAGCACAGGGGTCAATGACCAGTGCCTGGTGTCAGGGGACTTTCTCTGCTCCTATTTCCCACTCACTAAAATCGTGTCAATGTCACATTAGCAAATTGTGCCCTTGGACAGTGTGGAAGAGCTCTGTCGACAGTAAGTGCTTATGAAAGGGATGGGATTAACCATAATGAATAGTTTAAAGAGGTGGGTCGACTTTTTAATAAAAAGATCTTGTACGTGCTGCCTTATAAATGTAACTTAATTCTAGTATGGAAGGTGGTCTCAGTGCCTCTGGATGCTCCCCAGGGCTTAAGAGACTGTGTAACGTGCACCTCAACTTATAAATAAGTGAAACATTAATTTTGCATTAACTACTTAAAGCTAAAATAGGTTTTCACCCCTCTTGGCCTGATTGCAGCGTTGCCATCTGGTTCCTCTTATTCACGTGGGATAAATCTTCACTTCTGGCCTTCAGTGTATGCTTGAACCTGTGGATTTGTCATGCTATTTATTTACTGTGGTTTTGTTTTCCTGCACACAGTCTCTGTTAAATACTGATACTTTTTCAATTATTTTTTTTAATCTGATAAAGCTTTCAGCTAATTTTATTTGAGCTAATAAGCAATTCACCCTTCCAATCTGTGTTTTCAGATCTTTTATCTGGAATCCCAATCTCCATTGCAAACGCTGCTTTCTGCTCACCCGCTGAGGCTTTGCACACCGAGATGATGTACAGCACACTTGAGTGACTCCATGATTGTAGGCTTGAAAAGTGTTTGGTCCTGTGCTGGGCATTTTTTTTCTCTTCCCTATCTTTATATTCCACATTTGAATGTATTATAGTGCTGTATTGATACTGCAGTGTTAGTGCCTTTGTACCCACCAAAGTCTTTTATTGCTGTAAACGAAGGATGCCCTTTGAGTTGCAGTGTGGTGATGAAATCCCCAGTACTCTGTAGAGCTGCAGTGTGTGAGGAGGACTGAGTAAGAGGGATGTAGAAAGCCTCAGCTCCTTCCTTCTGAAATATTCATGCCTGGACTGAGCATCATTTTGGTTATAACCTGTCAGGAGAAGGCTTAGCCAGCGGCAACTCTGACTGAGTCAACAGCAAATTCCCTGGTGACCTGGGTGTGCTTTTATTGGTACAGGGTGAATGAGTTGTGTTGAATGGAAATTACGGGGGCTTTCCTATTTACTTTACAAAGTACAGTGCTCTGATCTTCCTCATCAGTCTTACATGGACCGCTGCCCCATGCCGTGACTACAAGCCCGGTGTGTGTGCCACATGGGTGGGAGCTTGCCCCATGCCGTGACTACAAGCCCGGTGTGTGTGCCACACGGGTGGGATCTCTCTCTTACAAACTGTTGATTTTTCAGTTTTCTTTTCTGTGCTCTCTAATTACCAAGCTAAAATAAGGGCCAGGACCCCCAGCCCACCCTTCCCCTGGAGCAGTGAGACTGTGTATGTACAAGAGTGTGTATTTTGTGTGCTGACCTTTGCTACAGAGAGGACCCATATGGGAGGTCAGGGTTCCAAAGCTCCCATCCATCAGAGGGTCACTGCAGTGCCTGCTGCCAGCCGTGTGTCCGGCCCGCTGAGCCCAGCTGGGCTGGGTTCTCTGGGGTTTTCACTATGCCCCATCCACACCTCCAGCACTGCTGTTAAAGCCAGCATGATTGTAGCATGTTATGAATTACCTCCTGTTTCTGACACGTATGGGGACCTCGCGTACAAAGGATCATCACGGAGCCAATTTTTACTGTTGAATCAAATCCCTTAGAAATGACTTTCTAATGGAAACGATAATGAAACTTTAATTATAACTGTGCTACTTGGTTCCCTGAGCGTACACATCCCATTAGATGGTTTCTGCTAAGATAGTGACATCTTTCAAGCTCATTTCCAAGCATATTAAAAAAAAAAAGGATGATATTTTACCTGTGACATGTTACAACTGTTGGTATTTTTTCGGGGTTCATCAAAATCTCATTAGCATTAATCAGCAATGTGACCAGAGAGAGAATAATATAGTTTCTTGGGTTATAGGCTGAATAGAAATATTTGCATGAGCCAGAAACATATTTTTTGAGGAAGTTTTAGATTTTTAATTTTTAAAAGAAATTTCAGTACAGCAGAGGTTTCATACAGATAGTTGTTTGGGCAGTGTGCAATACAGGTTTTATTCAGGTGATTAAGCATATTGATCCCATGTGACTAGTAAGGGAAAAGTATGGTGTAGTCTTTCCTTTCCTCATTGATATCTGTATCATCATCCTAGGCAATAATTTTGCAAAAAAGGGATATTTAACTCATTTTTAACAAGTGAGCCATTCCATTAGCTTCAGCTGCAGGATCTGTGGGCAGGACTAACCATTACTGGAATTCAGAAATGTGCATCTGGAACGAGACTCCATTAACCTGTTTATTAATGAAATTATTTGTAGAGTAGTTACAAACCCCCAGATCTTTGCTGCATGAGAAGCACCAGGCAGTTTAATGGTTTGTGGATTAAATGCAGATTGCCGCGTGTCTCTGGTAAGAAATAATCCAGGATTATTCCAAATGCCAGAGTGTGTTGGAATCTGTTCCTTCCTGCACGAACGGCTCGTGCTCGGCTGGAACATCCCCTCGTGCCACCTTCTCCTGGGTGGCTTGGCACATTGAAGGGCTGTGTGCATTGAGGCACAGGCATAAAGAGGTCTTGAAAGAGATTTGTCTCTTCAGCCTCAGCACTTTGGGGTGTAAACAACTCATGTAATATCACCAGCCATGATAAGCAGCTTTTAGCCAGGCACCTCTGTGTCCTGGCGCTGGGGTGCAAACAGGCAGGTCAGCCCAAGGCACACGGCTCTCGGGTGTTATGTGACCCAGCTCGGCTGCCCAGGGTGGTGGATGGCAGAGCCCAGGTTTTAGAACCCAAGTCTTTGTCCTGTTCTATGCAGACTCACAAAAGGAGAAGAATTTTTAGAAGTGGCATAATCTTTCTGTTACTGCTGGCTAACAGGGATGGGAGAGACCTTTGCAGCTTTGCAGCACTGGGAAGTTAAGAGACATTTTTCACTGTTGATTTTTTGAAAAGGGGAAGAAAAAAGGCAGCTGCTCCAGTGCACAAGAGTGTAAGAAAAGCCAATGTTCTTAGTTTGAAATAGCCCCAGAAAGCAATTACCCATCTTGTGGGAAGTGCAGGATTCCTGGGTACTTCGTAAGCCTGTCCTGCAGGTACAAATGTGCCTTTTAAAGTTTAACCTGCTCTGCGAATCCTGCTGGGAACTGTGTTTTCTCTCCTTGGCTTTGTTGCTATATCTCCAGCTTGTCTGTGTGAGCAATGCCAGATTGCAGTAAAGAAGAGTTGACATTACAACTTGGAATAAAGCCTTCTTCCCTTTGCGATGCAAGGGGCTTGCTTTTTAGAGATAAGGTTAGCACCTTCGGCTCCAGCAGAACCCTCGAGTTAATGATTATCATATCCCAAATGCAGAACTAGAGGAACGAGGATGGTGCCGGTAAAGAGAAAGATACTGGAGGGATGCGCTGCCTTTGACGTGACAGCACATATCAGCTGTGAGCTGAGGGCCTGATCTGTTATTTAGTGCCCACAGAAACCTCGCTGTTACTTTGAGTGCCTTCCCTCTGCTTTCATTTCAGCTTTGTGTTCCAGCTACTAATTTATGTAAGATGCCAGGATCAAGAGAAGCAAGGGAAGATAATTCAGCCCAAATACTTTATTACAGGGTCAGGCCTTTGCTCTTGGCTGCTCAGCAAAGTGACAGAGGAGTTAATGCATGAACTGCGGGACAGGGTAGATGTGATGTTTCCAGGTGTGTGTTACCTGTCCTGGGTGTACCAAATCCAGCCAGTGAACAGTCCAATCTTTCTGTATTTGAAAAAAAGAAAAGAAGAAAAAAAGAGAAAGAAAAAAAAAACCTTATGTGTGCTGCTCAGAAGAATATTTTAACATCTGGAATAACCAACCTGTGTAGATCTGGTTCATCATCTTCCTAATAGGAACTTTCCTTAATCAGCTAATTGGTTTCAACATAAAGTGGCTATATGAAATTGGTATAGCAGATTGCTGCACAGTGGTTGTGTGAACATCACGGCTGTAACAGCTTAAGTCATAGAATCGCAGACTGGTTTGGGTTGGAAGGGACCTTAAAGCTCATCCAGTTCCACCTTCCACTAGACCAGGTTGCTCAAAGCCTCATCCAACCTGGCTTTGAAAACTTCCAAGGAGGGGGTATCCACAACTTCCTTGGGCAACCTGTTCCAGTGTCTGACCACTCTCACAGTGAAGAACTTCTTCCTAATATCTCATCTCAGTCTGCCCTCTTCCAGTTTAAAGCCATTACCCCTTGTTCCATCACTCCCTGCCCTTGTCAAAAGTCCCTCCCCATCCTTCCTGTAGCCCCTTCAGGTACTGGAAGGCCACTAGAAGGTCTCCCTGGAGCCTTCTCTTTCCAGGCTGAACAGCCCCAACTCTCTCAGCCTGTCCTGGTGTAGGAGAGGTGCTCCAGCCCTTGGATCATCCTCGTGGCCTCCTCTGGAGTCGCTCCAGTAGGTCCATGTCTTTCTTATGTTGGGGGCCCTAGAACTGGACGCAGCACTGCAGGTGGGGTCTCATCTGAGTAGATGGGAGGAATCTCCTCCCTTGGCCTGTTGGCCATGCTGCTCTGGATGCAGCCCAGGATACAGTTGGCCTTCTGGGCTGCGAGTGCACATTGCCTGCTCATGGTGAGATTCTTGTTCACCAGCACTCCCACGTCTTTCTCCTCACGGCTGCTCTCGATCCATTCTCCACCCAGCTTTTATCATCTCCCTTCACAGTGGTGCATCTTTGGGGGGTTTCAGAGCCCCTGGTCCACCATTGTGTGCCCCTTCCCCCAGCTCTGGAAGGGACCCCGGTCCCAAGGAGCAGGCAGGGCAATGGTGTGGCCTCGCTCCTCACTGCCCCAGACCCAGAAACAGGCAGCTGTCTCCCCTCAATGTCTCTCATTTGCACAGGCAAGAGAGGAGTCTGTGTACCATCCTTTTAGACAGACGGTCCTTGCACAATGGATTTTATGTCTGTAGCATCTCAGCAGTGCAGGGTTCAGCATCTCCATAGTTCCTCTGTGCACAGGGAGACTGGCGTGCAAAGACCAGGGGTCCAGGGAGAAGGGGCAGCTCTGGGCTCCCACTGGGGTGCAGGAAAAGGTGTGGAGGTGCAAAGCAGGTTTGCACACGTGACGTTCCTTCTGTGCAGAGCCAGGAGAGGAATGATGTCTAAATGATACCAGGTGAGTCCTGAAGGGAGAGACACAAAATGAGGAGAAGGGGAGGTGTCA
Organism: Antrostomus carolinensis; assembly: GCF_000700745.2. NCBI lineage: Eukaryota > Metazoa > Chordata > Aves > Caprimulgiformes > Caprimulgidae > Antrostomus > Antrostomus carolinensis. The sequence continues at coordinate 12,794 of NW_010310347.1, read as the reverse complement.
GAAAGGAAGAGATGCAAATTCTGCCTGCCTGGACACTGCACCCCTCACAGTGTGCTCGCTGGGCCAGGTGGGGAAGGTGGAGGAGCAGGAGCACTCCCAGAAGAATCAGTGACCAATGCTGTGAGCTTTCAGAGCCCTCCATCCTCCCCTGTCACATTACCGGGACAGCCCTTCACCCACGGAGTGGTGGCACAGTGCTGGGGGCTGTCCCTGTGCAGTACTTGGTAGGGAGCCTGAGAGACTTTCCTCTGGGAACAGAGACTGATTCTGAGTGGAAGTGCTTTGTTATTTTATATATATTGGAGGATTTATCATTTAATAATTTTGTCCTTAATATGGTACTGTTCATCTCTACTTCACGAGCTCCTGATTTCAAATGAACACACCCTATGGAGCACCAGTTTGCATGGAAATCCTTACAGATCCTGGGGGGAAGTGCTCTTTGTGTCTGCAAATTTGACCTTCTACTCCCTAAACTTCCTTCAAACATAAATCTGTACAATTCCACAAAAAAAAATTAAAATACGCCACATGAATTTTGTTTTAAATTAGATTCTAAGGCCCAAGCTTTAGAATTGAGTCAGGCCAAGATCTTTAAGGTCTCAGTACCTGATGTTATGAGCCTATATCCACATTTAGTTTTACCCCTCCAAACTTCCCCCATGTCCCTTCCTGCCCCACACGCAGACACCGGCAGCTGAAAAGCCCCAGCACCAGCAGCCTCCCTCCTCTTCAGGGAACAGCCTGGAATACAGAAAATCTCCGCAAAACAAACTGTACATTTTATTATATAACCTCTAAATTGCAATTCAGAAAGCAAAGCAAAGGCCAGCTTCTTTTCTGGCTCCCTAAAGCCACTGTGAAGAGAGCTATACCTTGTCTTAACAAAATATCTAATCTTACCTGCAATGTCCCTGTTCGTAATTGCTGTGATAGTATGGGAATAACGGAGGAGAATACCAACCTGTAGGTTAGGCAGGGATCAAGGCAAATGCACCCAGCTTTCCAGGGAGGGTCTACAGAGGCTGCAGGAGCTGATTTCAGGATTACTGTGAAAGTGAAACCTGGTGAACTGGAAGGACAACCTGATTACAAGGCAGGCAGGACCAACATCTCAAGTTAAAAGAAAAGTGTGTATTGGTGCACAGGCAGATACAAATAACCAAAGCTCCTTCATTTGAGGACTTGCAGAGGAGTATCTTTCTAAGGTTTGCTTTTATAAGCATTAAACAATTTTTGGCACTAGTGATAATCACAAGGTCCAAAAAACCGAAGGTAGAAAATTGCCTTTTTCTGGGAAAGAGCACTGTTAATATTGAAATCATTAAAGCAGCCAAACTGTGTGAAGGGCATCTTTATTCCCCTTTGGCACATCATGACTACATTTCGATCAATGCAAGCTACGTCTCCACTGTTTTCTTTGTCTAAACCAGCCTTGATCAACTCAATTGCACAAATTTCTTCAGGCTGCCTCCGTAGTAAGGAGCTGTGCGTGAGGCTGGTCACTGGTGACCTGTCCTTATCCATATAACCCTTACGATGAAGAAATAAGATTTAGAAATGAGATTTTTAGATTGAGAAATAACATTTAGATCTCAGTGGATTCAGCAAAAGGATAGGACTGTGAATTGTTGCCTGTCACTGAAGCTGCTGGGGTTTATTCCAGCCAGCAGCACGGGGTACCCACTCCTTCACGTGGCCACCGGTAAAATGTGGAAACTTCATCCCTTTTCAAGCGGGGAACAGTACACAAAAGGCTGATGGTTAAATGGAAATGCCTCCTGTGGTCGTGGGCTGAGCAGGCTGGGTCCAGCGAGGTTTGGCAGCCTGGGGCAGGAGGGGAGGTTTCAGGGGCTGCTGGTTTGGTGGGAGCAGTGGGTCCCTGTGGCACCTGGAAAGGGGGAGAGGGGTCTGTAACGTGGGGGAGAAGGGGGAGATTCAACAGGCAGAAAAAACCCATCTGTTTTTAAGGGGTGGATAGAGAGGAGGTTCATCTGATGAAAAGCTTTTATTTTTAATCTCCTGCTTGAACTGGTGACTCTTCTTTTCTCTCCCTCGCTGCTCTCCCCAGCGGGTCAGGGTGCCTTGTGAGCCTTTCCCTCTCACCTGCCCCAGGCAAAGCAGAGAAGAAGCAGGGAAGGACACAGGAGATGTACAAAACTCTGGCATGCATGGAGAGTAAATCAGGGTGTTAAACAAAACCTCTGCTCTCAGCTGGCTAATGTTTCAAAGGAAAACATTTCAAACGCTGAGAGAGATTGTGCAGTTAGCCGGTGATGCAATTACATGGCTGTAAGCTGTAGAAACTCTTTCAATGTGGCACATATTAAACCTTTCAGAGGTAGTGCTTTGATTTTTAATTTTACGCTGTTGGCAGGCAATCAGGGTCTTTAATAGTATGGGGGCCAGAGGGAAAATGTTTCAAAACAGCAAGGATCTTATCATAGTGTGCAATTAATGAATAATTATTAAAAACCAGAAATAGCTGGAAGAGCAGGCAGGAGCTGGCAATGCAATTCTCTGGTTTCAGGCCTATAATGAAATCTCAAGAGAGGGAAGTATGATATGCAGCTTTGTGCAATTAAAGCTGGGATTTTTTTCCCCCTCGTTGAAAGATCAGTGATCTTGAAAAAAAATACCTGTCACTTGGTTTGGTTTTCAAGTCATTTAATTGTCGTGGTAAAGCATTTAACAACTAACAAGCATGGAGACATTCTTTTGTAAATTATGGAATTTTGGGATTTTTTTAAGTGTAAGGTTTTGATTTTTTTTTTTTTTTTTAAGATGTTTGGAAAGAAGTCTGTCAGAACATTTTGAATGTGTTAACCATGGGAAACGGCTGCAGCAATGCTTTCCCATTGCTCTGGCTGGTAAGTTTGTCTGGGAAGACATCAGAGCTGAGAAAGAAAGGCTTCATGTGGACATCCAGGTCTGTTTGATGCTCTGCCACAGAGTAGTCCTTTTTCTGTGATGTTAGGGGAATTTCTTAACACTTCCTATTTCCAATCTATTAAAAAAAGAGAAAAAGATCAAGGAAAAGTATCTGTTGCATTCTCTCATGCAGGCCTCTGCAGTTTACCTGGGCATTTACCCGTTTCACCTGTTGTGTTCAGGCAGGAACGACCTTTTTGCCTTGGGTCTGTGTCATGCCCAGCACAGTGCAGCTGTGATCTCACTGAAACAGAGCAGCTCGTTGGCTGCTGCTAGGGAGTCCCAATTGTACACGTTGGGATGCGATACACTTGTTCACCTGAGGACAGGTGCAGTCTCCAGCCTGGTGCAATGTCCTGATCCCAACAACTCAAACTGTGTGTGAATTAGGAGGCAAGAACCGATGTCTAAAGGGTCTTGTTGCTCTACCAAGCCAGGGGGTGCTGACAGGTATTGTGCTTGGTTTTGGCACCATGTAAGAGCCCTTTAAACCAAAAACTAGCTTGTGGCCTAACCAAAATAACAAGAAATGTTAAACTCCTGCACCAAGGAGGCCTTTGGAAGGAGCAACTGTGACCTTCACATTCAAGGCTTTGTGTTTTCTTTTTTTCCAAAGCACAGCTATGGCTGTGTGTTATCACTGGTCTTGTTTTCCTAATCAAAAGTGAACTTAGGGTTTGCATTTTCACCTGGAGAGAATATGACCTTCCTGCTTGGAAGTGGGAGCAACCGTTTTGCTTTTAAAGCTGCATAACAAATCTCATAGTTAAAGGTATAACACTTGTGTTTTCTCACTGAAATCCATTAGTCTGTGGCACGGTGAGAGTGGCTCTGGCATGCAGGCTCGGAGATGCATTTCCTTGAGCAGCCTTGTCTTTTGAGTACTGAACCACATTTGCTCGCTGCTGTTTCATTATATATGAACTAAGCCCAGAAAAAGTTATTTACAACTATCAAGCATTTCTACATGCAATATTAAGAGAGATTTTCCATTAGCTTTGGAGATAGAACAGTTTAAACTGTGTGTGTGTATGTGTGAGTGTGAGTGTGTGTGTGTTTCTTGGCTGCTAACATCTTGCTTTCCTCTCTCTGGTGTTACTCGGGTTGTATTGGCACACTGCGAGAGCGTGAGATGTTGCACCTCGCTGTACCGGTACGCTCCAGTGCATGGCTGCTCTTGACAAAAACAAACTGTGAACCACTTGGATCCACACTGAACAGGGAAAAAAAAAAAAAATCTCTTGGTTCCTTGGAAGGTTTTCTGGCTTGAGCCCACTTTTGCATATTTATTTAGACACTTTGATTGCTACAGAGCATGGCAGCTCTAAAGAACTTCATGAGCTAGAAAGTGCTTCGAGAAACAATTAGATTTCCCAGACACATTACACTGAAAACCAGTGGCACGCTGTTGGGGAGGCTGCCAAATTGTCTGGTGGGGGGCAAGCAAAACCCAGAGTACATCAGCATAAACGAGCTGTGGCATTTTCTTGAAACTGTTTCTAGGAGACAGAAGTCAAATCTTCACCACTGTGCCTGGTTTCTCTGTGCCGGTGTTTTGTTTTCTGGCCCCAGGGTTTTTTCTGTTTTTCTTTCCTCCTGATGCCCCCTCTTTGCTCCAGGGCGTTGGTAATATGGCATAAATGTTTGCTGGCTTGTGAGAGAGGCTTCCCAGACCCCTGTCCTGGCTCAGGACAGGGACTTCCCAAGGAGACATGGGAGGGGGGAGCCTCGCAGAGCTTTGCCAGCAAGCAACTGCGGGAAAGCTGCTCCTCTGAACAGACAACTGCGGGCGTTAGAACATGGACCTGTTTTAGCAGAGATTTTACCATCTCTGACCCTCTTCCCAGGCAGGGCAGGTGGGTGCAGCACTGTCCCAGCCAGTGCTGTGTGCCTGTGAGTGTTGTGGTGCCGAACAGGAGTGGTGTGTGCTCCTCTCCGCACAACACACTGGTTTTGGGGACAGTCCTCGCAGTGTTTGGCGGCTGCTTTGGCCAAGCAGCCTGTGAGCCAGGGGACATGCTTCAAGCCTTCCTTCCAGTTCTCACCAGCTCATGGAGTGGAGGCCATCACCCTTTTCTGGGTATTCATCTCAGGTCTGAGAGGTACCTGTGGCTCTTGGGCTCACAGGAAATTTTCTTTTCTTTACCACAAGGCATGCTTAGTGCTCATGAAAAGCAGGTTGCTAATGTTCATTTGTTCCTGAAAGACCTTCTAAGGCAGTAGCTTTTTTTCTTTCTTCTCCCTTAAAAACACGTGGCAGCGTGTGCACCAATGGAGTTCATTGCAGTGTCATAACTGGCTTCAGCTCCTGTCGTTAGTGGATAATCTTGCCGGATCTGCTATAATGCAGTGCCAGCTCAGCAAGCTCCAAGGAACTCTTGGGTAAAGTGCTCTCCATTTGGAGACCATCGTCGACAGCTTATAACTTGATTTATCTCCTATTTCCAGGTGTGGAACTAAAAGTAAACTGTCATTGTAAATCACTAATTCAAGCAGAGTAAGAGAACAGCACACAGTTTGCATATTTCAATACCACTTAATTAGGGGGAAAAAAAATCCCTCGTTCCATACAAATGTGCAATGCAAATCCTTTCTCTTAATGCTTCAGATGGGTAAAATGTCCTTTTGAGTCCCACATGTCTAATGCTGCTGCTCGTCTTGTTACAACAGACTTTTAATTTTGCCCGTGGGACCAGATGGGGAAGTAGCTTTCTTTAAAGCCCAACCCAGTATGTATCTCAATCTGGGAAGGAGTCCCTGCCTGCTGCTGGCACATAACACCAGCACTGACAGCTCTTAACCCAGCCTTGAGCCTGCTGACCTTACTTATTTATTTTTTAATTAAAAAAGCCTTTTGTGCTTGCTAATTGTGTAACTGCCATTTTACGTCCTAGTAGTCCTGGATGAGGTTGAGCTAAGTGTCTTCCCTAAAGGTGTTCTCACCTGACTCTTGTTCAAAATCAGCTTTCAACTGCAAATGGTGCTTTTGCATGACTAGACCTTCTTCTCTACCAGCCCCTTATTTCCTTGAAGACACCTCCATGGAAAACAGAATCATTTACTGGATCAGTGGGAATAATATTTTCTTGTGGCGTGCTGCTTCAGAAAAATAAGTGATTCTTGATACAATCACTGCCTTCAACCCTCCTCTCCTACCGTCCCCCTCTCCCCTTCTTCCATTACCCTTTATGCTCCTGCTGCGCTGCTGGATGACTGCACCTCCAGCCTTTGCATCTTCTCCCTCCCTCAGCTCTTTGTTTTGGCAGTATAAATTGCTCCAGCAACCTCATAATTTTGATCTGCAATCATTTTGCTCCACTAGCTTATGGCAGCGCACAAGCCAAACACCCACTTTCTATTTAGACTGGGCTGACTGCTGGGGTACTGGTCCCAGAGCATCTTTGGACCCGAGAGGCTTGTGAGGTGCCAGGTTAAACAAAATATGTATTAAAAATTAAAGCCAGAATAGAGAACATCCCTTTTAAGAAAACCCCCTTTTGGTTTCCATTCCTGATTTTTTTTCTTTCAGCACTTGCCAGTTGCTATTTAAATGCAAACTTATAAACCCACTATCCCGTTATAAAATGAAATATCCTGCTTTAAAAAAATGAGCAAACAAATAACACCATCTTTTGATTTATTGGTGTGTTATTTTTTTTTTTTTCCAAAGATGATCTCTAACAGGTTTTTTCTTTTGTGGCTAAAAACATTGCATTGTACATAAGATTTTCTTGTTCAGATCAATTTGCTAAATTTTCATTTAGTTTCAAAGTGGTTCATTTTGTTGAAGCTTCATTTTGTTCAGACTAGCAACTCGAGAGGTTTCCTGTAGCTTAGAAAGATTGCTTTTGAATTGGTACATTATTCAGTCATGAATTGTTTCTTTAGTATATGAGCAGCTGAGTGGAGTTTTTATTACAAATACGAATTTGAGTGCAGAACAACTACTATTTTGGAATGTAAAATTAAGCATGAGTTTTCATAGTCAGCTGTGATGCTTTTCCACACTGTGTGTATTGGGGTTCTCTCTAAGTACTTAGCAAAAAGCTCCTGTAGGGCATGGAAATGTGATTGACTGCACACAGAATTTAAAAAAATAATACAGTATATTGTAGAAATGTGGCTACACTGGTAAGAACTGAAACTGTTTTCCTATAATCAGAAGGTACAAGTGAGTATTTTGTTCTTTCTGGTCAGCTACTAATTAAACAGGTTTTCAGCTTCATTCAGCATCTGATCCTATTGTGGTGTTCTGAATGAGTGTAACAGGGTTTCTGCAGTCACTGAGGTAATGAGGTGACGTTGGGCAGCAGAGCAAGTGCAACCCCAGTGTTACGCACCAGCCTTTTAAAATACCGCTCTCCACCGTGTTGTTTCTTGTGGTTGACCAGTGGCTATGACTGCTTTTACCTACCTTGAATTAGTTTCCACCTCTGCAGGTTTGGTTTTGTGTCCACTAAAGTTAACTTTGGTAAATGGAAACCAGTAGGAAAGAAATGTCTGGGTGTTGAAGATGCTGTCTCTGGGTTTAGGGAGGTTCTGTAGGTGGAAGATTCTTGTAGCAAGTCAGGTGACATTATTTGCTTAGTGTGTGGCAGCGAATTGAGGGACCTTGCATGTTCCAGCTACCTTACTGGTTAAAGAAGTTTATTGCCACATGAGAAGCTGATTTAGACCTTTTGGTTTAATATCTTAATTTTGAATATTTTTAGAAAAATTAGTTCTACTAGCTCTCAGGAGTTAGTGTTTCACTCATTAGTAGGTAAAAACCTTACAAAGCTCAAGAAGAAAGTATCTAAAAATCTCTCTTCCCAAGATGTTGGACTCGATGATCCTTGTGGGTCCCTTTCAGCTCACAACATTCTATGTGTCTATGAGTCTATGTCTTAGTCAATAGGTCTGAGTAGAAAAACTTACTTCAAAGTAAGAGACCATTCTGGAAAGAGGATGGGAAATGAAAGTCTGGTGGCTATAGCTATGTTAATGGGGGCAGAGCAGCCATGTAATTACGTAACCATGTCAGAAGCGATAGGATTATCTATTTCTGTCATGGTAGGGGTCAAACTGAAGACCAGCAGTTGTGCTTAAGGTGCTATATAAATGCATAGGAAAGTGCCCAAATGCTTTTAATTGCCCTCTCAGTTGCTGTAAATACTGATATTTAGTGATCTCCTTTCTCCCTTTCGTAGTCATACATTTATTATATGTGAAAGGGTTATGGTAAAAGGCTTTTCTCCATCACTCTGGTCCTGTATGCACAAAGTTGGAGCCAGCTGCATGAGGCTGGAAGAAATGTGGTTTGTAATTTACAGTAGAGTTAGTCCTTGCTAAAATCACGTGCATCTCCACTGTGTTCCAGAAACATAATGTTTATAACCAGATTCAGAATTTACATTAAAAATGGCATAATTTAATCAAATGCATCACCACATCTTGATTCCTCTTTTTTGTTTTTAGGAATTCCTCTGAAAAGTACTGTCTTGTTTGTGTATTTTCTATGAGAGAGGGAGAGAGCAAGCTGTTGGGTAGTTTGAGCTCTGGCTTAATTAGTTTTCTCAGGTCTGCAGTAATATCTTATAGTTCTTAGTGTTTCTTGGAAAGGTGCTACAAAAGATAGAGAGCTCTGCATGCTCCAATTCCACCTGGAATACTCTAGTTAGCTGTGGATTCACCTCAAGGAAATAGAGAGTTAAAAGGCCAGCAAAAATGTACCCTGTGCAGCTTGGATAAAGAAAGGAGCATGCACTGTTTTTTTTCTGAAGTTAAAAATCATTATAAGGCCGTATACTTAAATAAATTATATCTAACAAAATGAGCTGACACCTTTTTTTTACTAATACAGAGATACAGGACTGAGATTGCACTTGTGGAGGAGAGGAAGAAACGCTGCCTGACGTTTGCTGTGAGCTATGGCTGCGTGGCAGCTTGCTGAGACATTCTGGAAGTCCCCAGCAGCTCTATCTGAAAGCAAAGTGCAAATATCACAGCGCAGACACAAGGCTCCCAAACCAAACCGTGCCCGTGTGCTTGGTGAATCCATGTTCAGGTGTTTATTTGAATGCCATTTCACAGAGCACATTCGCCTTCTCACCTGATGTGGGGAGACTTTGAGTTTCACAGACTTTGAATTAGGCAGCTGCCAAGGTTATGATGAGGGGGGGGAATATTCTTTCTCTTGTATATACTCCTTGAAAATGTTTGAGAAAGGAGGTTTTGACATGTTTGCAGTCATTACGAATCTCTGGACAGCTCTGAAATGTAAATAAAAGGAGATTCAGGTGTTAGCAGAGAAGAGACTTTGCTGAAATGGAAATACTGCTGCTCCTTGAACAGCCTTCTCGGAGGGAAGCAGCCAACAAGCCGTGTTTGTAAAATGTAAGGACATTTTTCTTGCAATTTCAAGTAGCTCCACTGCTACTCAAGGCTTTGATCCAAATTTGTCAAGTTAGGCCTAATTTAAAGAATAAAACTGCCTTGTTGTGTAATAGTTACTTTGTGTTCCCTCCATTGACATGATAGCCAGGACATGCTTCCAGGAGTCAGACTGGAATTCGATCTGCATTCACCTGCAGCCTTGGAATTGCTGCTGTGGCTGTCTCGGGGGTGGCTGAATCAGAAATTCCCCCTCTCCCCACCCTTTCCAAAAGATAGCTGTCTGCCCCCCCGAATACCTCATTTCATTTCTCACAACACTGTTTCCAGGCAAGAAAGTCTTCCTCACTCTCCTGCAGATTATGATCTTCCTTAAACCTTAAAACAAATTGGTTCTGAAGATGTATGAAACTTCAGCTTTCATTTTGACTGCATTTGTTTATTTTTTTCCATCCAAAAAGAAGAGAAATCTGTTCAGAGCAGAAAAAGGCTGGCTGTTGGCAGAAAGAGCAGGCTGTCGGCGTGTTTGGAACTGAGAGTCCTTCAGGCAGCCTTTCACCTGCCCATACCAAATTTGTAGTGGGTAAAAAGAAATATATCTACGGTGTAGGTGCTTTCCTGGGTGGTTTTACCTGAGGATTAGCTCCTGGGGACTAGCAGCTCCCAGGTGCTGGTTTGGGGTGGGACCTGTTTGTACCCACAGTTTGCTGCAGCAGCCCAGGCTGCCCTCTTACAGCCATGGTGCTCCTGCTCTGCAGCATCTGCCTGCCTTCCCTTTGGCAGGAACAGACCTTCTGACCGAGACAGACAGCCTCACCTCCACCAATAAATATATAAAATATAGTAGTTAAGATAGAAGAGTTGCAAAGACAAGCCATGCACACTGGGGGTCAACCCAGAAACAATTGGGGTGGTGCATGTAACTGTTGAGGCCACTTTGTGAATCAGGGTGGAGGAAGAAACAGGAAGTTTGATCCAGTGCAGCTCTAACTCTTTTTCCTCCCATCAAGGGAAACTGAGGTACCAGTATCTTACTGGACTGACACAATCACTGTCCTTGGGGACAGAGGAGAACAATAAATTCGCCTTCAGCCCCAAAGCTCAGCCACTGAGCTGTCACCATTCGTGCCACTGGTGCCACATCTGCCTTGGTGCATTTCTGCTCTTCCACTCCCTGGATCCTGCTTCCTGTTGTGTGCTTTGGTGTAGAATTTGGATAACTGCATGGAATTTTTATAGCAATTTGCTTCAGTTTCTTTTCTCACTTAGGCTTCTAAACATAAACTCCGATTGCATTTGTTTTTTAAAGCGAGCATGAGCATTTGTGCATCAGCAATTCCATTTTCATCTCCCTTGCTACAAAACAGCAAGTTTTCTTCATTTGAGGGTTTTTGGTATAGAAATCCGACCTGGAGATTGATAATGTCTCTCTTGTTTAGGAGGAGCTTTGCTGATTCCCCCATGATGATCAGCTATAACATATAGCCCGAGCTTGTCTTTCTGGCGGAGCTCTGCCGTATCTGCGGAGCTAATATATTGTCTTTCTGTGTTTGTATTCTGCAGTTGACTGTTCAATGATTTCTCCTGCCGAATTGCAATAGATGAGCTGTTTAATGTTGCAACGGCTGATTTTGTAATGTAAAACCAAAAAACCTCTCCATTCCAAATTGTGCTCACTAGTTAGAACGCAGAATTTAAATGAGATTTATATGGAAGATGTATTTTTTCCATTGTTTCGCCAGTGCAGAAAGAAAACAAGTCTTCACTCTTTCTAAAAGAGAATCAAAGCGACCGTGGCAAGAATTTGTTTTGCTAGGAAGAAGCACTGATAAAAACAAAACTTGCTCCCTTCTACACATTTGTGTTCATATTAATGTTTTTTAAAAATACTTTCTCAATGCTGAAATAACAATTTCCAGTAAGCATGTCTTTTCTGACAGCTGGGATGTTCAAATTTCTAAAAATGAGCAGCTTACAATATATTTATTTTACCATGGTATGTCTTCTGGTGCTGAGTCTGTGTGTATTTACACAATAGTCTTGATCTTCTTTTTGCCAAAGTAGCCATGATTTAAAATTTCTTTTACATTTTTACTGGACAATTGTTGTAGTAAATGGAAATGAATGACTCAAAAGTAGATGCTGGATTTTGTAGCTTTTATTAATAAACGGCATGAGATGAGCAGCTGAATGAAACAGTCAACCGTTGCTTCAAATGCCAAGTTGGTATTTACTGTAAGGTGTGATGATTTCATGACTGTTTACCCACCTATGTGAGGGAAAGCACCAAAGACGACAAGGGATTATATGAAATTTTCCTATTAGCTTTCATGTTTCGTGACCAGCTTGCTTCGTTGTCCTGGTTTTGGCTGGGATAGACCTAATTTTCTTCTCAGTAGCTAGTATAGTGCTGTGGTTTGGATTCGGTGTGAGATTTGGTATGAGAAGAAGGTTGATAATACACTGATGTTTTTAGTTGTTGCTAAGAAATCAAGGACTTTTCCACTTCCCATGTTTTGCCAGAGTGCAGGTGCACAAGAAGGGCTTGGACAAACTGAGTAGGAGTGTAGCAAGAGCAACAGGCTCAAGTTGGCCGCTGGGATATACCATATCGTATAACGTCTTGTTCAATGTATAAATGAGGGTTGGCCAGAGAGCTTGCTCGCTCTCTGTTCCAGGATTGCAGTTTCAGGATTTGCTCTCCTTTGGGATCCCTAGCTGGGAATAGGCTGGGCATCAGGCGGTGGGTGGGGAGCAATTTCACTGTGCATCCCTCATTTGTATATTCTGTTATTATCATTATTATTTTAATTTTATTCTATTTCACTTATTAAATTATTTTTCTCTTTTATCTCCTTACCTTTACCTCTCCAATTCTCTCCCCTATTCCCCAGGGCAGGGGAGAGTGAGTGAGCAGCTGTGCGGTGTTTGGCTGCCAGCCAAGTTAAACCACAACATTAGTCCACAGAGTTGGAGTCCCCAGAAGAGCACTGAGGTGTGAAAGGCTAACCCGTGCATGGGGGCTCACCACACTGCAGGGACGCTGCCTCAGCACTCCACTTCAAAAATTAATTATCCAGTTACAGTATCAGAGACTAAACCATCACTTCTGTGTAGAGTTGTGCACATCTAAGGATGAATTATAGCTGATAAGGAGTGCTAAAATGAAGTTTGAGATCGAAAGATTAAAATCAAAGAGCAAGATAAACTCATATTTGAAGTACAGTTTTTAACAAAATGACCATTAGAGGCAGGAACTTGTGTGGGGAAGGTTTTCAAAGGTGCTATTGTTGCTGCACAACAGTGGCTATAAATGTGTCACTGTCTCCGTAATAATTTTTAAGTATGTGGTGGGTTGACCCTGGCTGGAGGCCAGATGCCCACCAAAGCTGCTCTATCACTCCCTTTCTCAGCTGGACAGGGGGGAGAAAATATGACAAAAGGCTTGTGGGTGAAGATGAGGACAGGGAGGTCACTCACCAGTTACTGTC
>NW_010310346.1:8067-11949 GCF_000700745.2 Antrostomus carolinensis | reverse complement strand
GGTGCAGCGTGTCGGGCGGCGGCGCAGGGGTGCCCTGGGGAGCGGTCACAGCGGTCACATCCAGCGCTGGAGGAGAGAGCGGTATCTGCTCCTCCCCAGCTGTGCCAGACGCATCTACACATCCCCTGGGGAGGCGATCGGATCCGGCTCTGCACAAACCCGGCCTCACTGTGCTTTGCAGCGCTGGCTGCCGTGCTCGGGAGCCGGGTCTCACGTTACCGCCACCCCGGCTGCAGCCAGAGGAACGGGAATGGGCCTGGCGCTGGGTTCCTGCAGGAGATGGTGAAGCTCTCATCAGAGCCTTAACCAGCCCCGAGATTTCCCGTTCAACCCTCAGTTCGTGGGAGATGAAATCAGCAGCGGGGGAGGGAGTCTCTGTGTTTCCCACCCTGACTGCCCTTTGATGAGGAACAAAACCCAGATGGAAGATGAGGGGATGGGAGGTTAAAGCAACATATCAGAGGAGAAGACAAGAGACAGGAGTGCACCCCTGAGACCAGGGGACGGGTTCCTGAGCACCCCGGGCTGAGAGCTGCCTGACCTGGCTGCTCTGGCAGGGAGAGAAACCACTCCAGGTCAGGGAACCCGGGAATGGAGTCGAGGGGGGAACCTGGACCTTGAACTGCAGCAGAGTCAATAAGCTTGGCTGAGCTGTTACCGGCTTTTAGCGGGAGGTGGGATGGAGGTGGGAGCTCTGGCAGGTGAGAAGAGCTGAGCTTACAAGGAAAGGTGACTCCTCACCAGAGCCAGGAGCTCCACAAAGGGCTGCCCGTATTCAAATGGCCCTTTGAGCCCAAATGCCCCTCAGCGCTGCAGAGCTCACAGCTGGAGCAGGAGGAGCAGCTGAGTCAAAGAACTGAGAGTGAATAAATGAATAATGAAGGAAATAAATGAATAAATATCCTGCTCCTTTGGATGAGGGATTAGAGCTCTCCTGGCTGCCTCACTGCCCGCAGGCAATGCCAGCCAGAAGCTGAAGCCACTACTGTGATTCCTGCCCCTTCCTTGTTTGAACCAAGGCTGGAGACGAACACTGGGAGCCTCTCTGCTGGGAGGATGTCGTCATCCTGGAGCTCAGTCTCACTAGCTCCACAGAGATGAGAATCCAAATGATCAGTCCCACTTGCTGCCTATGTACAAATCAGACATTGCATGAAATCTAAAAACAAAAGCTATCAGTTTCTCGTTTTTCTACTTCTCCCTTGTTTGCCAGCCCAAACTGGAGAACTCTGCTTGGGCAGGCTTCTCCTTAAGGCCTTCTTTTCCAAGATCCATGGGGAGAAGCGATGAAATGCATTGGGAAGCTCACCGTCTCGCACTGAAGAGGCCAAGCAAACCTCAGTGACACCCCCTGTTCCCAGGCTGCTTTCTGCCCATGATCTCACTCCCTTTGGAGCGCAGCCAAGCTGACTCCATGCACTACAGTCTGACCAGGGGCAGCCTCAGGCTTTATTACAATCCTTGTCACGTTTTATGGGTTTGGGGAGTTACATCCTTCCACAACCTCACATCAGCCCAGCCGCATCGCTGAGGTCACATTGTTCACATCACCTTTGTAGTGATGCCGACATGCTGCCTTCTATAAAATCATGGAATCTAACTAAAAGCCTAAAAAAAGCAAACCCAAACTCTTTGTCTCAGCTGCAAGAAGGTACGAGGGGCTGCTGGAACAGAAACACTGCTCAGGAGCTTCTTTGCTGATTTCCTCCTGCCTTGTCCTACTGCACCCGCCCTGCCCAGGGACCCAGAGCAGATGCAGGCGCAGGTCTGAGCAGCGATGACGAGCCTTTGCTGCCTGCCCTCTCCCAGGTTCCCCTTCATTTTGGAAGCAGTTGAATTCATGTCAGTGTGCAGCATTAGTTTCAAAACCCAAGACATCAGAAACTCAGAGTTTCCATTAAAATATGTCTGATGCCCAGACTTCACTCTATGTTGGATGGGCTTTGAAAAAGATCTCTGTCTGGAGGTTCTTGCAGCTGCCCAAGGAACTAATTGGCAGAACTCCCATCTGTCACCTTTGCTCAGGTCACTCACAAGAAGAACTGAAACATGATGGTACCAGAGGCCACTTGCTTTTCCAGACAGGATTTACCCATTCTGCATCTGCAAGCTTAGTGATAGTAACTTGTTGTACTGTAAACATTTACAATCCACAAAGCAACTCACAAGAAAACATTCCTGGAAAAGAACTAGTGTGTGTAGCACACTCATCACTATAGATTCAGTTGGCCTTTGATTTAAAAATATATATATTGACTGAAATGGAATGGTTTTGCACATACATAGTGACAGACTGCTACTGAGCCCTCCTGTTGCCTCTGGTTTTGTTTTCCCCGTTTCTGGGGTGATTTTAAGGACCATGCAAGCATTTGCCTGGGGTTGCAGGTGAGCTCAACCCTGCAACAGAAACTCAACAGCTTCCTGTCTCAGCTTCTGCAAACCAAAATAGCAAAGAGTTAGAAAACAAAGAAAAATGCTATTAACTCTCCCCATGAGTTAAACAGCACATAAACCTCAAGGAGGCACATGAGCAAAGATAAATGGGCTGTTGCAGCATTCATCTCTTTTGTTTGTAGTAAATTATTGTGTGTAATTCATGTTTCCTGTCCATAAATGCCGGAGGAACTTGAAGACATGGAATCCATTCTAATTTAGTAAAGAAAAAAACAACTCCTTTTGAGCCCATATGGAACTTGTTTTTGTCATAATTGTTTTGGGCTCAGTAATGAGTTCAAGATCTAACTGCCCCCACTAATTGTTTCAAGAATAAACAGATGCTGTGTTTAAAGGCGGCAGCTCCCATTTTGCCCAGCCCAGCACTCTCCAGGGTCGCAGGATGAAAGGAACTGTGGGCCGTGTCAGCAGGGCCCTAACGAGCATTTGTGCCCTTGCCAGGGATGCTCACCCCCCTCAGCAGCTGATGGGACAGGAAACCAATCTAACTGCCCCCACTAATTGTTTCAAGAATAAACAGATGCTGTGTTTAAAGGCGGCAGCTCCCATTTTGCCCAGCCCAGCACTCTCCAGGGTCGCAGGATGAAAGGAACTGTGGGCCGTGTCAGCAGGGCCCTAACGAGCATTTGTGCCCTTGCCAGGGATGCTCACCCCCCTCAGCAGCTGATGGGACAGGAAACCACCCCCCAGCCACACACTCGATGAGTCTCCAGCCAGTGACACGCACCCTCTGCTCTTTAACACCATTGGCATTTTGTTTGTAAATTCATCTGATGACCTTTTGCAACGTGTCCTACTGTGACAAGTCATACCTGGTCTGATGACACATAGGCACCTCTTCTAGCTGGGCTATAGGGCACACAACAGAGAGTTCATTTCCTGGCCACCAAACCTCAAGCCCCTTGGCTGGAGTAACACTCCATCCCCCTGCAGTGAAGCTCCAATTCTTTTATTCATTTGAAAACAAAGATGTTCCCCCACCACGCACTCCAAGAGACTCTCCCCACCAGGATGTGAGACGATGCAAGTTCTGTGCATGGTCCCACCCACCCTACGCTCCCCAGGACACTCCACACCTGAGATCCCTGTTAGCCCCGGGGTAGAAGAGGTTGCTGCACAGCTGCTGCCTTGGCACTGGGAACAGATTCAGACAGAGCAGCACTCAGCTCCCCTGCGAGTGAGGCACAACAGCCAGAGGGACCTTACTGGAAGGTTATTTCAGCTCTCAGTCCTCGGTGGCGTGGACAACAGGTGCCAAGAGCTGCAGATCCACCACAGAGCAGTCACTAAGAGTTCCTGCTCCAGTTCTGGAAGCAAGGATCCATGAACATGCTGTGCATAGATAAGCTGTGTAATCATAACTGCCTGAGGCACTTGAAATGTTTACTTTCCAATGTTTAATGGCCATATATAAATTCTTTCTCTTTC
>NW_010310346.1:7192-8038 GCF_000700745.2 Antrostomus carolinensis | reverse complement strand
TGGAGGATTTCCTGTCCCAAAGCAGCTAACTCTGCAGTGTGATGGCCAAAGTCAGGAGAAAGTGAATCATACAGAATTGGATGGGGTTTTTATTTGTTTGTTTGTTAGAAAGAAACTAAAGAAAGGAATTAGGGCTCAGCCCTCCAAGGACGTGGTTTGCACAGGGTTTGCTGTAAATCAAAGTTTATGTTATTTTTCTTTCCTATGCTTTTTAGTTCAAAAATATGGCTTTGCACCTGGTGTATGATTAGAAAGATGATCTCACCTAAATCTCCTGGAGCAGAGCCTGATCACATATCCAAATAAAGCACCTCTTCCAAAACTGATCAGGAGTTGAAGACATCAAGCAAGACAATGTCTGTCTCTTTGCACAGTTATTTTTCTCCAGTGCTTAATTATTCTTGTTAAATTCTTCTGCCTGGTGATCTGTCCTGTACACCATAGGTCACCTCCCACAGCTGTCAGTGGAGAATATTCTTCAAGGGCCTTTATTTTGTAACATCTCTTTCATAAGCACTGTGGCCAAATCAACAAGAGAACTGAAAAACAACGCTTATTTCTTATAAAAAGAGATCTATGTTCAGCTCACAAGAGCAGCACACACAACTGAGCATGCTGTCAGCTGCTGAAGACCCCTACAAGGAGTCAGAAATGGTGTGTGGTACTTTGGTTTTCACCAGAGGCAGGACTAGTGAAGGACTAGTCCAGGTGCTTCTCAATAAGCCCAGGGACAGCTCTAATAAAAAGCTCTGTCCAAAGCGAGCGTTAAATAAGAAATCAGGATGAGTCTGACACTCACGACCCTGCCGCACATATTTTCCTCTCCTCTGACAGGAACATTCAATG
>NW_010310346.1:0-7169 GCF_000700745.2 Antrostomus carolinensis | reverse complement strand
CTCTTCCCTTGCACACAGGAACAGAGATCTTGTTCAGCCAAACAGTTTGTTCTCTCTGGTCCTCAGGTCACCCAGTTTCAACTAACTGCCTGCATCAGTGTCTGATACAAAGAAGGAAGGAAAGGGAATAGTTCAGCCACAGCATGACCCACAGCTCACAATGGACTGAGAACAGGGTATTTAAATTGCTGTTAGTATTTGGGGCTTTCTCGGTTTTCCAAGAGAACTTCTGTTGCTTATCAGGAGGATGAAAATGCAGACTGCTAATCCAGCACACAGAATAGAGCCATGCTTCTGACATCCAAAAATCCTAGCTGGCAAGGAAAAGCAGCTAGTTCCCTTGGCTGCATCAACCCTCATGTCCTCAGAGGACTCAGCTCCCATGTATCTCCTCTGGTCTGGAAAGCATCCCAGAGACTCTGTGTGGTAGCAGAAGCTCTGTCAGCATTGGGTCCCTGCCCTGAGAAACCTCTGCAATGAAGACCATTTCCTGAAATTCTTATACAGTGTCTTGAACTTACATAAATTGTGGGTTTTTTCCAAGGAACATTAGTGAACTGCTGGAACTGAGAATAATGGTGTCACAGCAGGACACTCATTTCCTACACAGAAGATCCATTTTAACAGCTCAGTTCCATAAACATTGCCTTCACCGTAAATACAGCAGACCTGCTGGATGGTTCTTGAGAAAGCTGCTTATTTGTAGATGATGTTATTTGTCTTCTGTATTGTGAGTGAGTCCTGCAAGAGTCAGGACAAGGAGACAGAGGTATTTCATGTTTCACTGTGATGGTTCGTACAGGAGAGAAGGAAGGATCTACAGAAATAGCCAGGCTAGAGCCTGGGAGATGGTAGCCAACAACCAGCCAAGGAGCACCTCCAGATCTCTGCACTTAACAGTGTAGTGTTTGTAGGGAGAATTCATCCTGTAGATCCAAGCCTTACAGATGGAAATGGGGCCCCTTTTCTCCTCTTGCAGGGTAATTGCAGTTGGTCCAGATGATCCTGGGGTAAAAACACTCTAAAACATGGGAACCTCTCAGTGCACGGCAGATCAAAGAGCATGTGTTGATGATCTTTCCTAATGGCAGGATTGCTACTTATTCCTGCAGGCAGATAATTACATTCTCTAAATAACTACTCTCCCATGCTCTGGGCATCATATGTCACCTTGATTACAACAGGTTTGAGTTTAGTGGAAAAGTATTTGAGGAAAGAGGGTGGTAGGTCCCTCTGGTGGTGCTGGAAACCTCCTGGGCTTATGTGAAGACTCCCAAAGCCAGTTTGAGTAACTGCAGTGTGGTGGTTGTACCCTGGTGACAGATCCTGAGGCTGGGGACTTCTCATCTACCCCAACTGTGAGTCTGAAATTGTGAGAACTTATCCTAAGGACTGAATGTTGTTTCATTAAGGTGCAGCAGGAAACCAGTTAGAAACACAACCGATATGAACACCTGTCAGCACCAAAGCGTGAGTCATATAGATGCTGTGTAGGAGAAAAAAATCTGTCCATCCAGTCCTCATCAAGGTGACTGTTGCTAGAAAAGACAGAGGACAACCTCCAGGAACTCCCACTTCCAGCGAGGCAACTGTGCACACAGATCTAGCCACAGCACCAGCCCATTTATGCCCCTTCTGGAACAGGGAGGCCTGTGGACAGCCTGGACCACAATCTACAGCATCTCACTGCCTACCCGCAGGGCTCACTCATCCCCTGGAGCTGCCATAAGCTCACCTGCTACCTCCCTTCTCTGACCTGAGACTCCCGTAGGCAGTTGCTTCACTTCACTGCACAGCTTGCAAGCTCTCTGGTTTAACCCCCACACAAAAGCACTGGGAATGGATTTTGAACGGGCTCTGCACAGCTCGGGGACGGCAGAGGTGAAATAAGGAGAGGCTTGAGGCCCAGCAGGAGATGCAAACTCATCCCCTGACAGCACCTGCCCTTGTGCTTTGGTGTCCAGAGCCTCTAGGATTTCCTTTGGACTGTGATGAATCCTGCCTTCATCTTCTGATAAATGGAAGAGTGTGCACATATCTGCCTTGGAAAAATAAGACAATGCAATGGTCTAAGCAGGCAGCCCTTGACCAGGTCATTGCAGAAAGATGTGTTTCTCTTTGACTGCAACAGAAATGAGATAGATGGATCAGAATCATGGTACTCAGGCCCAGGGAACAGAGGGAGCCCAGACTGCCTGGTTGAGCTGCATTCCTTCGTCTCTTATCCAGCTAGAGACATGCTTTGACATGTTGGCCTCTTTCTAAGGAGCTAGAAATGGAATAATCCCCATCTACCTCAAAGGCTCCTTCTCAGTGGCTAGAACAACTGGGGACACTCCACCTGGTAGCTGCAGGCATACTCCTGCCATCACCTGAGGGGACAAAGACCTGCAGTAGGTGGTCACTGCTTATAAGATGCTGGGAAAAAGGAGAAAGCTCTTGCCTGGTACAGAAGATGTATTTCTCTTCCTGGAAGACACCTCCCCAAACCTGGTCTCATTCAGAAAAGACAGTAGGAAGAAACTAGAGCTTTTATTTTTGAATGTATTTCTGTTCTTGATACATGATGCCAAAACTATACACCAGTGGCTGTTAACTTGTACAGTTACATGCAGCCACCTCTATTTCCCCAGTGAACAAGTTATAATTTGGGAAGCTGTCAAGAGTCCTCTGACGCTGCCACAAGCCACAGGCAGCTAACTGCTGGCACTTTGGATTCAGAGCCTGTTACTGGAAATTTTTTTGTCCTTCCCCTGCCACTTAGTGGCTGCAGCTGATGCAGCACCACATCCCTACTTACACATCCATAAGATAATGCTTCTGCAACGTGGAACTGGCTTATATTTCCATTTAGGTGCAGTAAAACCTGAGTAGGGACAAAGAGGCATTTAAAAAAAAAAAGTTTAACTTATTTTGAATACTTTGAAATCTGTCAGGCCTCTCACAAATCTCACTCTGCAGGATGAAAGGATGTTAAAATACCATGATTACTCCTAAAGGCCAGATATTGTCTAAACCAGCAACTTTGCTGTCACTGCTGGCAATGCAGTATGCCTCAATCTCCAGGATCCAGGAGGCTACACCACTGCTCACTGCTGGAGAGGGCCTTTCCATTTTACAGCATGAAGCAAGCCTGTCATTGCTGTTACTGCTGCCTTCCTCTCTTCTGTAGCTTACATGGAAAAGGGAATGATTTCTGGAGCAATAAGCAACTGCCACAGGAGGCAAACCCATTACAGCAGGCCTGTCAGCTACACTGACCTGATGAAATGATGGGTGGTTAACACGGGAAGAGTATGAAACTCACACGCTAGTGAAATATAAGCCAAAAGACAAAGATGAAAGGTCACTGAAGAAGCCACTATTACAGTAGGATTAAACCTTTTTGACTCATTAGAATTGAGCTGGAGCCTATCAGGGGTAGAGGAGGGGCTTCTACTGTATAAAGTTATGTAATTTTAAACCAAGATATTAAAGAACAACTGAGTTTCAATTTTGTACTTGCAGGGTGTGACATAAATCCATCATTCAAAGGCTCCCTGACTGTGCCTGTGTGAACAACGATGGTGAAACCCGATTGATTCCTTAATCAGTATCTCCCAAGCACAAAACCAGTTCTAGTCCTCGGTATCACCAGCCCCCGTTGCCCTCAGAAGGGCTCTTCTCTCCACCCTCTGAGGCTGTAGGGAGAACAAGGCTTTAAGAATAGCAGGATCATGCTGTATGAGAGGGTGTGACAACTCAAAAGGAACTGAGAACATTTCGATCAGATACTCAATTCTTCACCCAGCAGCCTACTCTCCCAGGCCCACCTCAGCACTAGGATTACCTGCAACGCTATATATTATGTAGATGCATTACATACTATGTAAAATACACTTTAATATAATGTCTAATGTAATACATATTATGTATTATGCACTTTAGAAGCAAAACAAGCCCTCTGCCTCCTGTGGAATGAAAACCAGAGATGATTGTTCGGTGACAAAACTGAGTGCTGGAAGTGTCACCGTTTGCTCTGTGCCAGGCTGTGGAGAGGGAAAGGGACTGCAGCCTTCTGTGCATCCCTGTACTGTCCCTTGTCAGCAGCAGCTGGGTTGCTGTGTCACCAGGACATAGACAGGAGCACAGCGAAAGGGCTGGGCATAACGAGGGCTTTGAAAGGTTTGGGGTTTGTTCATTCCTGTCACTGACAGGATCAAGGGAAATAATCTGGTTTGTCTTTCAGATACAAGTAAAGTCAGAAGAAAAGCTGTAGTTGACTTCTGCTTTGATCACACTTAATCAGACAAGCGCTACTGGGCAGCTGTGCCAGAGGCTGTGAGAGGGAATTTATGCTGTAAACCATACTGGCCTCCAAGAGGACTTAGACAGCTCCAGATCTCACAGAATCATTTCCCCAAACTGTTGTGTACTTTCAACAAAATTAATTGAACTCTCTTGCTAATGAACTCGCAGCCCCATTTTGAAAATGTAAATTAGCTGGCAAAACACCTGCCAAGTCAAGTGTGTTATCCTAATGTAATGGGTGACTAAATACACATTCCTATGCTGGAGATTTAAATAATCCTTTAGAGCACTGCTGAGAGTACCAGAGGCTTTAGTAGGCACAGGAAAACCTACTAAAGAGGATGAACAGGCTGCAGAGACTGGTAAAAAACATCTATTTTACTATTGTTATTGACAAATCTTTTTTTATATTTTAATTTTTCTAAGGCTATGTAAGTACTATCAGGTTCTTGTAGAATTATTTGTCCAGCACCTCACAGTCCTTGGGGTAAAGCTGACAGACTAACAGCTCTCCTGGGAGCTGTACACCACCATGCCTGGGGCAGTAATGCAGAAGCCGCGTGTTAAGGGAGGTTTGGGAAGGTCACCCTGTGAATACAGCTCAGCTCTGAGCACAGAACTGTTTGGTGGCTCCTGAAGGGAGAAGCAAACCATTTTCCTTTAGCTCATGGGCACAAAAGAGCTCTGTGATCCAGGACCTGATAGCAGATGTACTCTGTAATGAAAGCAGGGAAATGAGCAGGAGGAGCGTTACAGTCCTAGGCATTGTGATTAGAAAAGAACCGTGCTGCTGTAGGGAGAGGAAATCTCCCTCACCTGGGGAACTAGAGTAACTGGGAAGAGCAGAGGTATCAGGTACACCATCCTTAGCTCAGGTTTCGGTATCAAGACAGGGAAGTGGTGTAGCCAAGGACAGTGCAAGCAAAACATATCCGCTTCTAACCGGGACAGGAGAGAGCTCAGCCTCTTCTTGCTGCAGGGTTGGAACAGCCTGGCTGCATTTCTGTCCTGGGAGAACATCCTGTCTGAGCCTGGCATGGGAGTTACTTAAAAGAAAAGGCTTTGAGGAAAGGAAAAATCTGAGATTATTTGAAATTGTGATTTTAGAGCTGTTGCAAGACCAGGCAGAACTTTCCTTTTCTTTGGTAGATGGCTCTCTAAGAACAAAATGAGCAGGTAGAGCAGAAAGAGCTCTCCAGCTTTGGGTTCTCTAGTTCCTCTCAGGGTCAATGGGGTCATATTCATGTAGCAAAACACAGTGTAGCCTGAGGTGCCCTGCACTAACTAGCAAACAGCCAAGCCTGAGCATGGGCTCTTCACGTCACCTGCAGAGCTGTCCCACTGGGAGGGGTTTGCAAGCAGGGGGGCTGGCAAAGGCGCTCCTGGCCCTGGGCCACCCAGAACACTGTGCAGGAGGTATCAAGCTAAAGGCCAGGGTCCCCTACCAACCTAAGAATGGTTTTGAGACATGGGACAGAGCTCCCAGTCCAAGGACACCATCAGGGCACAGCTTACCAGTCACAGGATCGCACATACAGATGGGGAAAGCAAAGGCACAGGTGCAAAATAGGTGTGAAGTGACAGGGATGGAGGGGTGACACAGAGAGAGAGACCAACCGATGTGGTGGTGTGGTGTGGCTGCAACGGGGAAGGGATACTCACTGATGGTGAGGTGGACATGGAGACATGATGCTGCTCAGACTCAGCTGTGCTCCTCTACAGAGGCTGTAGGTCAATTTGAAGGCAGAGTCACACAGGAGAGTGTCCAGCCACTGGTGACAAGAATGACCTGACACAGACATGACAGAGCAAAGACAATGAAAACTGTTTGGGCAGTTTCTACACAGCGTCCCTGGCTCTCCACAGTTAGCCCCAGTGTTGTTCTGACGTGGAACACCCATTTGTGCTTTAAAATTCAGGGCATCCTACTGCAAGGGGAAAAAAGATTCACAGGGGTTTTTTGCAAGCCTGCCAGTGAGCTCTCAGTTGCCATACTGTGTTAGCCAGAACAGCTTGTTCTACTCCCCTCAAAGAGTCATGAGACCTCACTTCTATACCAACACCCTGATCCCACGATGCTGCACGAAGCAGCCCCATTCACCTGCCCGTGCTTTGGAAGGCATAGCAGTGGTGTTAGATGGCAATATAAATAATGGGCAATGCTAATGAAGAAATTACCTCAAGGAGACCACAACATGGCATAGGATCCACTGTCTGCCTCATCTTTCACCTAGATCATAATACTGAAGGTGTAGAAAATATTCTCTCTGAATACACAGCTATAGACTAAGCATAAGTACATGTAGGAACAACTGTGTACTGAGAAAGTTCAGCAGAGAGACATTGTCTGCTCTGTACAACATGTGAAGCAGCATAGGAAAAGCACTCTATTTTAAACTAAAATACTTGTCACTACCATGAAAAGGTAGAAGGAATAGCACGCCAATGAATCAGAAATGCACTGGATATAAATATCCATGAGAAAATGCCACAGAGAAGCTCTGTCCAGTAGAGCTTAGCTAGAAATGAGGCAGAAGTCATTGAACTTTGATAATGCTTCTTCAATAATTCATCATGTGAGTACAGGTTTTTGTAATGAATTGAATTAATTGAAGCTATAACACCGGCCTCTACCAGTATTTACTGGTTTTGCACTGACATTTTCTAAGCATGCACGTTAATTAAACCAAAGACATTTGCAGGCCTTTGCCCCAAAGCAGTCCCAAATTCTTTGTGAATGGCAGTGAATTATTGATACTATTCTGCCCTAGAGGGAGGTAGTTTAAAAATATGGGGGTTTTTTTCTGTCTTTGTCATCTCCCATTTTATGGCAACATTTGTTATTTATTTTATATTATATTATATTATATTATATTATA
>NW_010310345.1:26076-28897 GCF_000700745.2 Antrostomus carolinensis | reverse complement strand
TATTATTATTATTATTATTAAATAATCAGCATACTGGGGAGTCTTCCTTATTCCATGACTTAGCAGTTACTTTACAGTATCCATATTGGTGTTAGTAGTTCCTCTAGGCCTTGTGATGACAACACAGCATCAGTGAGAACATAGCAGCTTTGATTGCAAGATTGCTCCAAAGCCCTAAAAAACTAACAAACGTCTTATCCACTGTTATTCTTGTCACTGTGAGCTTTGAGCTCTGGGATATTTAACTCCCACTATGCTGTTCTGCCTTTGCAGAATGCTAGGAAAATGACAATATCTTCACATGGGCAATAGCTGCCACCTGTGTGACACCCGCACCACTGTTTAAAAAAGGATGAGTTTCTTCCCTCCCAGTTTTGTTCTTTTTGGGCTTGTTTGGATGACAAATAAGCCACTGAAAGCTGAGGCTTCTCCCCCCACACTCTGACTCCACACACTCAGTGAGTGTGTCATACCTCAGTCTATCCATCTGCATCAGAATATTTAGGGCTATGGTGCTAAAGGCCATGGTACACCCTTAAAAACATGTGAGGTAGGTCCTGATCTTCATAAAGCTGGAAAGAGTGGACACTGTTTATCAGTCAATGAAATCCCAAGCTCTGTCCCTCAGGCTCCTGTTAGCAGCTGTGCCATGGTTTGCTGATACTTGAGCTGTTGGCAGGAACAAAAAGACTGCTTTACCACAGCAGTCATGCGCAGCGTGTCTCCTGCAAAGCCAGTGCATGGCAAGGCGAAGGGAGGGTAGGGTTTCAACCTTTGCTCCAAGTTGCCTCGCTTTCCTGGGTTTATGTCAGGCCCTTAGCGTTATTTGAACACAGTTTTTGTGTTTTAATTTGCATAATTGATGAGATGGAAAATTATCTCGATGACTGATGGATGTTCTGCATGCACCAGAGTTTGTCACAAAATATAATGCATCTGTAGGATGAGCCTTCTGCTCCTGCCATGTTATTTCCCAACAGGGCTATAAAATTCTAACTTAACCCCACAGGTTTTTGTGTTTCTTTTGTTTTTAATCTTTTACAATATAATGTGCAACACAGTAAACAAACACAAAGACACAGCATCAACTAAAGTTACCATCTTTCTTCATTGTACTCCAAGGACATGGAGCAGTAAAAGGAAAAATTTATATCACACTTATGGAATTGATTCAAGACTTTCTTACATGAGGTGTTCTCACTCTCAGTAGACTTGCACTACAGCTATATCTATACATTTCCACCTGTTTCACATATGGTATGTCTCTTTCAGACATTTGTATCAATAAAATTTTATTCTCATTTGGAATTGGCTAACAGTGTATATACCACAATTCATGTGATGAGTGGACTTTGTTTTGATAATTGTTTTTTACAGAAATTTTTGTAATTAAAAGATGATACCAAGTGCAGAAATACTCTTTAGTAATTAACAGTATTTCTTCCCAAGGGAAGCCTAACTTGGTCCATTCCTGTTCAGCAAAGCCTTGAGACACATGAGTGACTTGAAGCCTCTCTTAAAGTTAAGTGTGAAGTAACATATAGTTTATGTCCAGCACATGTTAAAGTTTTCTGTGGAGCAGAGACGGTCTTAGGGGCCACGCACAACTTTTTTACTGAACAGTGAATTTGGAGTGTCTCCTGTCCTGTCTGCAAATTAGTGGCCAGGCACAGCAGAATATTATGCAGTTTTCGAACATCAGAATTTTATGGTGGATGGATGTGCTTTGTGGGCTGTGTAATTGTCTCAGTTACCAGTGCAAGGTAGCTGATGGGCTCCTGCCTACACTAAATGGTGGACCAGTTCCTCTGGGCATTTGAGAAAGCAATTTGAGACTGGCCCTGACACACCAGGGCACAGTCCTTTAAGAAGGCGAGTGCCTACCTTCTTCTTCTCCTATGAAGAAGACGAGACATCTTTTAGTCCTACATGGGCTATATTCAAGGAGGATTTATGAGGAAAAAAGGCAGAGAAGAAGGTGAGAAGAGAGCTTTCTTGGTCCTCAAATTGATCATACCTATAGACTATGGACAGCATTTCTAGGGCACTTTTGAATTATTTCAGCAGACTAAAAGCATAGGCTAAGCCTAGGATTATCACATTTGAAGGACAGTTTTGCTGTGTCAGATGAATTTTCTAAACAATTATAATTTTGGTATAAGGAGAACACAACTATGTGGATGTCAGTGAGGATGGGGAAGATGAACAACACTGGCATTTCTCCAGTCGCTTAAGAAAAGGTAAGAGAATAAAGAATTTACTCCGGGAACTCTTTACTGTGACAACTCATTGCACTGAATGAAATTTTGCTTCAATGGGAATTTATTCTCCAAGCTACATATAGATTCCTCCAAACTTTGAATAAGTCTAATCTGCTTTTCTCAGTGATTTAATTTAATACACTTCAGTTCACGTTTACAAGAGGATAAAAACATGTGTGAGGTATTAAGCCTGCGTGTGGTACTATGCACTTTTTCCATCGTCTAGTATACGTCATTAATGTTCTGTGCAGAAAAAGGATAAATCAGACTAAGAAAGGAAAAAAAAATGAAGAACTGGGTGAAGGCACTGACAATATTGTGACTCTGTCCCTAGAAAATGACTCTAAACCTGAAGCTATTCAGTTTCTGAGCCCTGAGATAGAAAAATCATACGATGACAACCATGGTTCTTTTCCAACAAGGAACTTTTCTACCAAAGAAAATGACAGACATTCTATCCATCCCTGGTCCACGCACGATGCTACTCCAGTGACAAAGGGTTGATTAGTTATGATCGGCTGCTACAGTTGAAGCGATACAGAACTCCAATCAATTCCCCC
>NW_010310345.1:0-26052 GCF_000700745.2 Antrostomus carolinensis | reverse complement strand
TCCATCTGCAGCTGCTTGACATCCATCAGGGCCCCCTTCTCCTGCCTGCAAGTCCTGGTGAGAATTTGAAGATAACTCAGTGGGCTGAAATGGAGATGACTTGCTCGGTGTGCTATTGGGCAGATAGGCTGGCTGTGTTAACCCTCTGGAGCTGAGCAGCTCAGCTGTGCACTTCAAGTTTCCACCGTAATATTATATTTGACATTCAATTTGAAACCCTAAACTCCTTTAATGCAATATCTCAGCACAATGATAGTAATAAGGCAGTACCACTTGCTTTCGATTTAACTACCAAAGGCAAAGTGGAGAGGGGGAGAAAACAGTCTCAATTATGTTAACCCCTTCGTTACTAGCTCAGCAGGTGACTTGTTTTATAGGTACAAACTTCTGTGTTAAAATAAACTGAGAGAAAAGGCAGAGGAGAGCTTTTTCAGCTACAATGGTTTGTTTTGTTGTGTTTTGTTCCCTGAAAGTGACAGAGACTGCCATTTTGCTCTGAAAATTTCAGTAAAACTACATGGAAATGGTACTGGTTTCATGTAATGCTATCACCTTGCATATTTGGCAGAAGATAAACAGTTAAAATCCTATTTTCCTAAATTCAGGGCCACAGTGTGCCCTGATGGGGCCTTCAGTAATCAGGAATCTACCTCCATGCTTTTGTCATCATCCCACATCAATTGAGATGATAGCAGTGGTTTACAATGCTTACTCTGAGGTCTTCTCCATCCAGAGGAACAGGTGGAAATCAGAGCATCAGTTCTCAATGTCTCTATTTTACAAATGGGGAAACCTGTCAAAACTGAAGTCTGGTTCTGATGGGAGATGGAAAATTTGTTCACTGTTCAAGCTGAAATACTGACTGTTCACCTCTAGGGTTTCTCAAGGCTCAGATCTGGGGCTGTCACTTCTGGAGAACTTTGAAACACCATTTCTAGCTGAAATTTGCCTCTAATCGTAAGGCACAGTATGACTGTCATTGAGATTTTTGTCAGCTTCTCAGGCTGAGAAAATACAAAGTCTGTCTGGGTTATAACAAGTTTTGCTCAGCTCTTCTACTGGCATTCACCATCCATTAGACTCAGGAGATCTGAGCCAGTGTAAGTAGAAGCAGGGATCAGGGAGGGAGAAAGGGGACATAGACCTAATGAATCATGTCTAAAGGTAGTTTATATTCTTACTATGAATAGGCTTGTAAAGGTAAGGTTTTTTTTTTCCTTCTAGTAACTTCATTTCTTTCTCTTCTAGTCTTTTCTCATCTGTTCTCCCCTCTGCCCCGTGTATAAAGCAGTGCTTTATACACTATCTCTTTGACCATGTTTGTGGGCATATGACCTGTACCACAACGAATGGTGTAAAATTTCCCCAGCTGCCTCTTCCCAGCTTGTCTTTAGATACCAACTGAATGTCAGAAATCTAGACTCAAACTATTTAAAAGCATTTAGCCAGCTTTACACTGCAACACTTCAGTCAAACTTTCTCTACTTTAGGAAAGGACATGTTGCCCCTCTTGGCAAATCAATTATTCAGACGCTGTGATAGTCCGAGGCATCGTATCAGTAATAAAGTAGTGAATTATTAATCACGGCTTGTGCCGTTTCGATTAGATTTGGGAAATTCAGGATTAAATTTCTGGCACCCTGTGTCTCGGATTGAGCTCAGCCCAGCTGGCCTGACAGGCATGAGCTGGCTTTGTACTTCAGAGGAGGCTGGTGGATAAAAATTACTTGAAAAGCCTCAGAACTTCAATTATTATTATTAGTATTTTGGAAGGAACTGGAATGACTGAAAATAGATTTCCAATCTGCAGGGCAGTTTTAGTTTCACACAAAACTTGTGCTGTAATAGCTCAGTCTTTTTTCTCCAGTTCTTCTGAGCTCATCTGCTTGCTGCAAGAAAGACTAACTGGGCTTGAAAGACGAAGCAGTCTGGTGAGTCTCTGTATCTGTGTACAGTATTTACACTTTCCATATTTTATCTGGGCTCTGAGGACACTCTGGGAGACTGAAATCATATTAATTAGAAGCACAGGACCAGCACTCCTACTGCTCTGGCACTATCTGTTGAGGGAGGGAGAGCCTTAATGCAGGAAGTGCAAGCCTGGACATCCAGGAGACTTTGTTTGCAGCCTGCTTAGGGCCAGCGTAAGAGAGTTTTGGCTTCATCTGCCCTGTCCCCAGCAGATGGCCATCCCCTACAGTGTCCTGCCATGTAAATTCAACCTGGCTACACTCAACTGGTACTGTTTAGCTCTTGCAGCATGGAACGATACTGTGTGTGGGAGCTTGGTACTGCAGGGTGTCAGGCGGATGTCAGCTAAGAGGGACCCTGGACATCAAACCACCTGGGAGAACTGGGAGGAGAATTTCTAGGGTGCCCCCAGTCAAAGCAAAAAATATGCCACAGAGCTGTAAAGAAAGTCCTCTCCAGTGACTTTCATCCATGGATGAAATTGAATTTTTCCTTGTTGCTTATAGGCATAGCAGATTTTCAGAAGTTAGTAACTACTTCAGCAGTTAGGCTGGGAAGTTAAGTAACTTTGTCCAGGCCTTAAGGAAATCAAAGAAAAAACCCAGGTGACCTGACCCTATGCTCACATCCTTGTCAATGTGAACTGATAGCACAGGTCTGAAATGAAGCCTGCCGGGTTTCTCTCTGTGAAGTTGGCCTTTTGCTAGACATACAACTGAGGGAACAGCTTTTGCCACAAATGCAGTGCAATTCAAACCCTGAACAGGACTCAAAAGTGACCGAGTTGAAAACCCTTGACATGAAGAAAATAACATTTCACTCGGCGCAGTTTTAATTTCATCCCTCTGCCCTGGAGTCAGAGGTTTCTGAGCAGAACAGGGACTGTGGAGTGCATGTGCATTGTGGAGAGGAAAGGATGTGAGGAGATGCTGCATGTAGCTAGTTTCTTACTCTTAGAAGACTTCATGACTTTGGGGGAATGGAAAAGCGAAAAGAAAAAAAAAAGAAAAAGATTTTAAAAGAATTTTTTTGAAAGAGGAGCTGAAAAAGACATCAAAACAGATCAAAGAATCTCATGGAAGTGGGAAAAAAACAGAGAGAGGGGAGGAAAAAAAAAAAAAAAAAGAAGGAAAAGCTCCTGCAGTAACATTGGATGAAAATTAAGCTTCTCAGATCTGTTTAAAAGATATTCTGTTTGATCTTTTATATCTTCTGCTCTGATTATCCAGGTTCCTTTTGATGTTGCTGAGCCCTATAGAACTGATATGTAAAAATACACATACATATGTATTAATATAGTGTGTACACATGCACATGCACTCATCCTCTCACGCTCTCCTTGCTGCCTATGAATGGGAGATGTGGAGCCAATGGAGATGAGGCCACATAGGAGCACGCTTTGGTGCTCTGACCCTGTGTGGTGTGTCCCATGCCATGCCATGGTGTCCCTGGGGAAAGAAAAGCCTCCCTACTAGCCTGCCGGGCAGGGACCACCAGCAAAACATCTGAGATGCGCATGTTAAGAGCAATGTTGGTCAGCATTTTGAGTTAGGAACCTGTAATTGTTTGGTGGCACACCATGTCCTACTCTGTGCACCTCCCAAGCCAATGGGAAGTTGTGGACTGACAGTTGTGATGATATATGTCCATGGAAAAAAACCTATCAGAGGCTGTCCAAGAAGTCACCCACAGCCAAAATGGGCACAAGACATCTGCTCCTGGGGATCTTGGAACAGTTTGTGCCACCCCACAGTCCCCAGCAGAAATGTTCTCCCCACTCCCTGTGCCTTCACACCAAGGCCATGTCTAGACTCCTCAGCACTGTAGGGCAAACTGACTTTCTGCCTTTCTCTTAAGATAAGGGAGCAGGGCCAGCCCTAGGATGGGTCATTGATGCTATCAGTAGGATGGGATGGATTTTGCACAGAGCAGCAGACAGCCCCAGCATGCCAAGCCAGCTGCGGTTGCTGGTTAGAGAGGTGGATGGAAGCTGCACTAAAATCTCCTTCTTGGCCAGGCAACAAACCTACTTTGCCTCAGTGTCACCACCTGTAAAGCACTTGTCACAATGCTGTGAACCATGGCCACTTTGGAGGCAGCAGGACCCAACCCCATGTGTTTGCAATGAGCTCCGCATCCCCCCGAGCCCAGGCTGTGCTGCGCTGGCCTCTGGTCCCCACTGCCGCGACGCCCACACACTTCCAAACCTTTAATCTGCTTACCCTCAGGAGGCTCAGGGAGGCAGGCAAAGTGGTGTTAAGCTCATTTTACAGGATGAAACACAAATGATTTCCATACAAATATTGAGCAAGTTGGCAGCAGAGGTGGGACCTGTACTGCATCTACCTTGGCTCTTGCTCTGGACAGGGAGGAAGCTCTCTGTCTCCCATCTCCATCTCTGTGTGCTTGGCTTTGCACTGCCAGGTGCCATCTCATGCAAGGAAGACCCTTTTCTTCCTGTCCCCCCTCCTCAGGGACCAGTGATTTTCACACCACATCCCTCATCTTCTGGTCCTCCCATAAGGATGAACATGATGAAGCACTCAAGCTGAATTTGTACTCAAACACATGCTTTCCTGCAATATGAATACACCAACATGCTTGTAATTTTTAGGAATATTTGGAGAGGAGTGTAGGAGCAGCAGATACAGTAGTTTGGGTTTTCTTAGCTGGGGCTTGGTTGTTTCAGCCCTTGGGCACTGACAGTCTGACCCTACCTCGCTAGCTGCAGTACTGTGTATTTATTCTCATTTCTCTTCTCCCTGGTCTCTCTCCCACTCTCATTTGGATGTTTCCCAAGTAGATTTATCTATTGCCACTCCCCTCCTAAGCTCCCAATTTAAAGAAGAAGAAGAAAAAAAGGAAAATATACAGCAAAATTGTTTTAGTTTTACAGACAGCAATAAAATGATCAAAGGCTTATTTGTAGCTAACATTGGGCATACACCATTCATCGAGCTAAGATGGGGGGGGAACATCTTAATCTCCCTACAAATGTGTTCCTTTAAAAAAAAAAAATCAATGGAGGCAGATTTTTTAATTAAAGCAGATGCTGATCCTTCCTGCTCCTGATGCTGCTACATATTTTGTTGTTGTTGTGGCTGTTGTTATCTAATCTGGTTATTTATTTATTTATTTATTTATTTATTAACCCCTTAGAATAGGAGATTGTAGCTGATTTCCCTGCTAGACTTGCAGGAACAGAAGGGAGGTGGGCCTGTTAGAGGAAAATGTTTTTTGTTTTGTCTCCAGTATCTCTGCTACACAGGTGAGGGTCAAACACTCCCTTCCTTGAGTTTTCCACTCCTCCAGCTTTAGTGATGGATACAAAGGTTAAGTCTTGCTGTCTCCTTCTCTCTGTCCTTTTTACTGATGCAAATCCCCTCTGCTCAAGCTCAAGAATGTCTTTGGGAATAAAATGTGTTCTGTGGAAAC
The DNA here is from genome assembly GCF_000700745.2 of Antrostomus carolinensis. Taxonomy (NCBI): domain Eukaryota; kingdom Metazoa; phylum Chordata; class Aves; order Caprimulgiformes; family Caprimulgidae; genus Antrostomus; species Antrostomus carolinensis. The sequence goes on along the minus strand of NW_010310345.1, from coordinate 20,646 downwards.
TCCTTCATTTGAAAGCATTATGGAGATCTGGAGCTGAACTACTGAATTACTAGCTTTTCTTTCCTTTTTTAAAATATCTCTCTTCCCTGCCCCAGCCCCCAAAAGAAAACATTAATTTAGGGCTCAAATAAAATGATCAAGAAAACCGACTCCTAAGGCATTCTCCATTCTTCCTCACCTAGCAGATTTGAATCTCTAGTTTCTTTCCTCTCTTCTTCAAAGCCTCCCTCAATGGCTCCCATTACACAAGATCAAATCATTCCCAATGAGGATTTCACAGTGAATGGCCAAGATAAACGTTTGCTCTGAGTGTGCTGCAGTTGGACCTAGCACTGGACTTTGTGGAGCTGGGCAGGACTGGGTGCATGGTCCATTATAGTTTCCTCACTGGTGCTCTGTCTGATGTCTACAAAAGTCCCTGGTCTTTTGCTCTTTAAATTCAGGCAAGGGCATACAGTTGGGGATTCACTTGCTGAAAACAACTGGCAGTGCCCAGCTGTTTCAATCGTCCTAAAATCTAAAGCAGAGAGATGAAGTTTCTGAGAATTTAAATCAAGGATTGGTTCATCTTCCATTTCAAAACCTCTTGTTATGAGCTGCAATCAGGCCATGATGGACAAAGATGTTCTGAGCATGGGCTGTCCTGTGCTTCAGGCCCATCCTGAAGACTATATTTTAGTCCTCACAGATGCCTTTTACCTCTGGGACTCCATGCCTGTGTTCATGGGTTGCACCTAGACATAACCTAAGGGGCTCTCTTGACTCTCCAGGCACAAAGGTGACCTGCATCAGCCAAAGATTTGGCGAGAGCATTTTTCTTTATGTGTGTCAATAGGACATAAGATCAGTGCTCCATGGCCTCTGGGGAAATATGTCCTTTTTTGTCCCCCACCACACAGTTGACCAGGTACTGCTGAGAGGGAGGGCTTCACACACACCAAGCACAGACCACTGCTGGAGGCACAGTACCTGACTGGATGGATCGCTGGTCCCATCTGCTATGGCAAACTATGTCTTTGTATGTGGAAGGAAACTGATAGCTAAAACTGCCCAGGGAGTGCTTTTTCTTTTTATCTTTTTACCTATGTACCCACATAGCATCCATATGTCTGTTTGAGCCTGACTTCCCAGTCCCTGTGCACCTCTGACCTTCACTGATCTTAAAGGCTGCCCTGAGCATGCAGCTCTTCCCTGGGGCTGTTGGTAGGTGCTGGCAGCTGTACACATGAGTTGAGAAATACGTCTGAATACCTAACTGTTTACTTCACTGGCCAAAATGTACATCGACAAAATAATTTAAAAAAATTATTTTCCAGTCTGCAGGAGTAGGTCTCCTGACTCACAATGGAATTTCTTTTCATTTTGTTCCCTTTTCATTAAAAGCAAGTAGATTAATAAAGGAAATTGAGAAAAAGGAAAAGAAAAAAGCTTTGTTTAAAAAATGCTTCATCAGCAAAATAGAAATTTCACATTTTCACTCAAGTGAATTGATCGTACTATGTTATTATTTGATAGGAGCATGCATATATTTCTACTCAATGCTTAACTACCTTTTTTTTTTTTCCAATGAATAAAATATTTTACCAGAATGCTTTCTCACTTGTAATCCAGAATAACATCTTCTGTTAACTTCTACAAAAGAAAATTATATATTGACTTCAAGAATCTGCAGGTTTAGAAATTTGCTTTTGAATAGGTGGGATCCATTTGGAGAAACTTATGCTCTTGCAACATGGTATGCTTCCATCTGACATAATCACCCTCAGTTTTCTTCTGTAGTCAACAGGGATCTGGTTTGCAAGGGCACTACTCTCATCCTAAGACAGACATCTACTTTCAGCCAAACCACACTTCCCATAAATAAGCACTTTTCTCTCCATTTTCTGTATTGCAAGTCTTGACTGACTTGCTCAGATGGAAAGATCTACATTTTAATTAGATGTCTTAGGTGTGAGTAAGTTTAGGGAATATTAAACCTGCTCAACTGGTTTAAAATTGAACTCCTTCTTTAAAGTTGTTCAGGACACTAACAGGATTATGTAGAACCTAACAGGGCTATGGTTTCCCTAAAGCTGGATGTGCAACAGCACATGGAAATAAATGCTTCTAATTTCAGATTGAATGCCTATGGGCAGAGGCACCAAATGTGCACAACAGTGCACAGTTTCTTATTTACAAGTGCAAATATTAATCCTGTAGAGGAATCACTGTTAGCTATATCCCTTCTCTATTGAACCCTTTCCCCCAAGACCCACAGTTACATAAGCACACACATTCAAAAGAGGTAAACTGTATATATATATATACGCAAAAGATAAAACACAATTAAAAATGCAGTCCGTAACTTTCTTCCAGTTTTTGCCTTTATCAGGTGGCAAGTAAAGACTTTCACACCAGTGGAGTGTAAATTCTGTTAATATATTCTGCTACAATATCTTTGAAAGTGCGAGCCAATAAAATGTTATACAGGAGATTAAATTCTATCCAGCATCAGTAAAAGAGCAGTGACAACTTTTTGGTGGACCTGGGTTAGGGTAAGAGGTTTTTAAGCATCTGTCTGTACCTTTCAAAGTGAGCTGAAGAAGGATGCTTCAGTCACAGTACTTTGGGATATATATATCTTTCACTACAGCCCCTTATAACTATCCATGTTTGGCTGTTATCATGGGAGTAGCTGCCTTGCTATATGCATCTTTTCTCAGTTGCATGGTATTGATTGATGGTGAAACAAAGTTTTTGAGTGATAGCTCAACAATGGAGAAGTTCCAAACTCCGTATCGCTCTTCATCTGTCAGTGAAGGGGAAAATGTCTTATCCTCAGCATTAATTAAACTCCATGAAACCTGATCCTGCCATGGAAGATGTGTGTGTAGATTCAGACTTTCTGACAACATCTTAAATTCACTGACCGGCATTTACTAGGTAAATAAATAAGATCAACCCAGCAGTACTGTAGAGAGGTCAAGCAAGTCTTTGGTCTGTCTGTGAAATACATGGGCCAAGTCATCTGCTCTTGAAAACCAGCAAAGCTTGCTGAAACTTATGGATTTACACCATGAAAGAACAAGCTTCTGTAAAGGATTTGCAGCTGAGAGAAAGTGACTGCTATTGAGGTAACAAGAGGGACCTTCTGCTTGGGGATCAGAAGTCTCTGGTTTACTTTGGAAAACATGGACTGATCTCTGCAAGTCCTAGGCCCATTTTTGTGTCTTTGCCTTTTTCTTTATGTGTCCTGCCTTCCTGTGGCAGTGTTTGCCATGGTGTACCTCTCATGAACAGATATTGTGCAATGCTACATGCCTCAACCTGCTTTCAAGTCAGACTTTCAGAGACTTTACCCTCAAAATGTCAGGTCTTGGGCTCTGTCTGTGGTTCTGCCAAAAAAAGTCTGCTTTTGCCTGTGTAGATTTACAGGGAAGAAGATGGAGGTCTCAGGGCAACTAAAAGGAGGATTACCTATGTGATTTTTTAGGTAACCTCTGCAGTAAATTAGGTCAGGAAATGGGCTGAGGCAATGTCCCATGATTATCAAACATCTGTTGTTAGCACAGAGTTGGCCAATACTCTTCTGAACCTCTTCCAGGTATGGTTCAGGAGATAGCACAGGCCAGAAACTATTCCCAATCTGCAGTATGGATATGGTCACCTTTTTGTGATGAAGGAGAGCTTAGCACTGTAAGTGTGAACAAATAACTATTTATCCTTATATACAGGGAATGCACCTACAGCGATATGGATGTAGCTCTTGCCTACACTGATAGGTATTAGCTGGGAACTCAAACTTTCTCTGTTGTGTGGATGTACTATTCATATTAAAAACTCTTTAATCAGAGAAGTTGTACCTCAGATCACACATTATATTTTCCCTGATTTTTATATATTTTTGTTAAACATCTTCTGCTGGTCACTGCTTGAGAAAGGGTACTGGATTGCTTTTCTTTTTTGATCAGGGGCACTATAACAACATTTATACCCTAAAATTTCTCTGTTGCCTTTAAGGATAAAACATTTCTGAGTTATTTCTTCTAAATCTCCCACCACCATATATATGTTCCCACTTAATCAGCCCATTCTAACCACTGCATTTCTCCCCCTTGAAAATCAAAGGTGACTTTCAGCTCGCAGCATGATTGGAAAAAAAGTCTGTCAGAGAATAAAGCAAAGTGTTGCTTTCCCTTCCAGAATCTGTGTGGGAGGATGAGATTGGCACAAGTTATTGGCCAAAATATCACTTACAAGTGGCAAAGCTCTTCCTAGGACAGTCTCTTTCACATCCCACTTACAATAACAACAATAGCCTTGGTAATATTTTAAAAGAGAGACTAGAGAAGGTGTGGGGGTGGGAATGGCAGGAATTACAGCCCTTATATTAATCAGATAGAAAAGCTCTGTCTTCCACAATTCTTTCATTAGCTGGAGAGACAGGTGCCCTCCGACCTCCAGCATCACTTACTTCCTTGGTAACAACTACTGCTGGCAGATGATCTCTCTTGTAGACTTCATCCATATTCAAAGAGATGTCACATCCAACTGATGCTAAGAAGCTAATCAAGTGGAATTTTCTTTTCCTTTTCTTTTCCTATTTTGTTCTCCATTTTACTCCTTCTCTCATGCTGGAAAGATAGTTTCCCACCATAGAGTCAAATTCTTTTGAACCCTGGGAAAGGGCCAGATCCATGGAGAAAGGGAGACAATCCCTTTTCTGTTCACACATGAAGTCTCTGTTGATTTTTCCCTTTTTACAAGTCTGTTTTGCATTCCAACTAACAGCACTTGAGAACAACCAAACACAACCAGGGGCTTGCTTAACACAGCATTGCACCACACTTGCTGTTTCATGGCAGGTTGAAAATTTTCCACCAAAACTCTTTTGAGATAGAAAATTTCCAGGGCTGCCTAGGTTTTGGAAGGGCGTGGTCTTATTAAAGCAGCTAATGTTACGACAGATATAAGATGAGGGTACTTCAGTAAAAATTACATTTTCCACAGAGGAGTGCAATATTTTCACTGGTGTTTTCATTTAGTTCATTTTTTATTTTTATTTTTTCCCCACAGTAAGCTCATCAGCTATACTGTGCTTCCTTCCTGTGTTCTGAAACAGACTTGACAAGGTAGTTCTGAGGTATCTAGTAATAGCTTATATGAGGTTATTTTATGTGTATTTTATACATTTTGTACAAAAATAGTTTCTAACAGAGATTTCATGGTCATCTCTTCTAATTACGTGCAAAGACTAAGGTAAGGTAATTTCAAACACTGTGGATGAGAGTGCTGAGTCTGAAACAGCAACTACGTAGGAAAATCTCACACTTATATCCTTGATGAGGAAAAAGAACCAGAAGAATAATGAAGGTGCCACTTCTGCACTTTTCCATTCTGAGATTTATAGATTTCTGATCAGCATTTGAATATTCTTCTAGGGGAAAATCTGAGGCCATTGAGTTCAAATAGACGGAGAATCTTCATTCATAACTGTATGTCAATGGCTGTCAGTCAAACATGAAGAAAAGGGAATGAAAGTCAGGAATTTCTGCTCCAGAAAACACAGAGCTTTATTTCCATTAGAAACTCCAGAACACCTGAAATATCTTATTTCCAACTTTTGAAAATACTGTTTCATTAGACAGAGAGAATTCCTAAAACTGGTCCCAGATTTTTCTGAAAAATATTTTTAAGCAACTGACCTGAAGAATCTCTAATAAAAAAGCATCCTCTATAAACAATAGCCCTGTTACAATGCCACTGATTTGTACAATTCAGAGGAAATGCTGATATTCTCCATTCAAGAACTAATTTCAAGCTACTGAAAATGTTGTGCATCTGTTCCTCTTCCATGAGTTAATTCAAGGGGAATAAATGTGCAAAACAAAGGAAAGAAGGAAGGCGAAGGCACACTGGTACCAGACAAACATTGCTCCCACAAATCTCCCTTATTTCCACCATCCGCTGCCAGGTTTCTTGTTAGAATGTGCAATGCATAATTTACTCCTCATGTCTTTCCTTTCATCATCCTGTGAGTACAGATTCTTCCATAGGCATCCTTGGTGTTACTGCCATTCCTGTCACTGGTGCAAACTGAAGCTGGCTGGTGGGTTTACTTATATGAGTGTGCACTCTGCGGGATTGCTGCTGCAACTTCTTAGCAGCCTCTGTCTTCATGACACTATATTTGGACCTCCCTCTCACTCTCTCTTGTCTAGCAATGTCTCGTCTCATGGAGACTGGAGAGCTAAGTTCATTAAAATGGAATTTGGTGCGTTATTGCACAAAATTACCTCTATTTACATCTGCTGCCTGTCACTTTCAATGCTCTATGCCTTTTATCACTTAATACTTCCACTACCTGTCCATGCCAACTTTCAGTGGGCAGCAGTTGTAAACTCAAGTTAGCATTGCTTGCTGTGTGCATTCCTTCCTACAGAAGTTGCCTTTAATGGGCTATGTGAGCTGGTGTCTTGGCCAAGAATATTTGTTCATGGGTAAGACAGAGCTACAGCTGTGCTGATATCCAGAAATGCCAAGAATATCCATAAATGATTTTCCTAGGCTGAATTATAGTTCCTACGCTGTTATTAACTCTTTGGCTACTGCAAAATGTCTTTGTTGAGATCAGCTGGGAAGAAAAGAATAAAACTGAAAGTAAGCTTTTGGCTGGAGTGAGCACTGAACCTGAATCTTTCATATCTCAACTGTGCTGGGCTGCAAAATTTCAGCTAAAAGAGAAGTTCTGAGTTTTTGTTTATGGAAGACAGCTTAGCAGTGAGGCAATGAGTGACTGCATAACAAAATCAATGTCTATGAGAGATTGAGGAGAGAGAAGAAGTAGAGGTCCATCTGAGACCCCAGTGCATTGAGCTAAAAGACCATACGTGGTAGACTACGTTATCTAGTGGCCGAGTCACAGCCCACACAACAGTGTATTATTTGAGTCAAGTATACACTCCTGGCTTCGCAGCACTGCCTCAGGTACTAGAAAACCCTGAAAACCAACCCATTTTCCTGTCTAACATGCCACATCCATCACCTTCACCTCTGTTTACTTGTGCGAGCAGTTCAGCAGAGTCATTGAAAGGATGAAGAGTAGCAGCCTGCGTTATGTCCACACAGCTCAGCAGGCACTGGCTAATGTCCCACATCTGCAGAAGCTCAGGCAATTACATTTTTCTTCTTACTTGCAGTTAACATGACACCCAAACACATAACTGACTACCACAGCAAAGCCACAAAATCTGCCCCCGTGAAAATTAAGCACATATACCAACACAGAACAGCTCAGATCTGGATTAGAAACAATGGCTTTAAAGGCTTCCTTGCTCACACTTTCTTCCTGCCTTTTCATCAGTATATTAACACGGCATCAAAGTGTCTGCCACCCTGATCTCTGACCATGAGCCTATTAAAATTGCATTGGAAGTTAACAATGAGGATGGAAAACAAAGATCAAATGAATAATGCATAAACAAAGCACTTCCATTAGATATTTAAGAAAATATTATAAACATATTAGATAGCAAAATATCTTGAATTATAAATTAGATGGGAAAATTCTTTTTTTTTTTTTTTCCTCTCCCCCTACTTGGCGGAAAAAATGAAAGGAAGAGAGACATAGTCTTTGACTGGCTGATGAGAATAAACTGTGGGGATGTTTATAATTCTTTGCTGTTCAAGCTTAGTAATTTCATGTGTTTTTGCAAGATAACACTAGGTCATGTGATTTCATCAGCCAATCGAGCTGCCAGGCTCTTTGCTGACACTTAGTAATGAAGTGATATGGTAGGGTAGGACACAGTCACCTTATCTTTTTATAAATTCATTGAGTGGCATTTGGGACGCCCTCCTACCTTTCTGGTTCATTTACATTACACAAGAACCCTCTAAATGTTAAAGCTTTCACTTGCAGCAAAAGTTTGACGCTTCCAACGGCATTCAAGGATATCTGTCTTGGAGTGGCGTAAAAATGATGATGTGCAGTTGTGTGTGTGGGGACAGGGCTGCATACGCAGGTGCACAATGGCTGGCTGAGAGGCTCCAGAGCTGTCTCCTGCACCAAAGCAATGCGTGGCGTCCATCCGAGTTGACAGGCCTACCCAACCTGAAATCATCTGAGTACGGTTTCTGAAATCGTTGGAAAGTGGAGTGTCAGGAAGATGTTTGCATGGCGGCTGACATCTCCTCCCGGCATGGTTTAATGACATCCCTCCCTTGTCATAACTCTCCTCTCACGCTTCACAAATAATAACAGCGGTGGAAGGACTTGGCAAGAAGGAACAGGAATGTGGGGAAGGACTGCGAGGCAGGAAAGTGCAAATCGCTGGAGACAAGACCCCTTGAAAGGGCTTGAATCAGACTGAACATTTGTACCTGGGAGGGTTGTGGGTGTTTCTTGCTTTCCACATCATTCTCCAATCTTGTTAAACAAAGGATATGGATTTAGCTGCCTTTGCCAATCAGCCCAATATGGAACAAAGATGAAATCCCTCTTGGTACAGGAGCCTGTCTATAAAGGTGTTAATTGTCTCTACGTATTTATTATGATATGTTTGGTGGGTGCAAGGAGGGAGAAGGTGGCACACATGCTGCTGCCTGTGAGAGTTTCCTCCTACCCCCACTGGGCTTCTGGTTTTGATGGGGCTGGTTACATCTGGAGTGAGACTAAAATAAACACAGCAAAGCAAGAGCTGGGGAGGACCAAAGTGCTTGACTGAGTTGAGGGGTTTGGACTCCCGATTTTTAAAACTGATTCTACCACCTCATGAACCCATGCTGCTGCACCGCAGTTCCCCCTCTTTGTAAGACTGGAAGAAGAAGTTAGTGATAGGATGGAGGAATGAAGATTAATCCCAGAGCAGACCAAACACATCAAAATGACATGAAACATGTTACAATGGTGTCACATAGGGGATGAACCTGTTTCTTTTAAAATGCCTCATCAGCGCTACATACTCTCAATTAAATGCAATTATAAGCAGGAAAAATGATCAAGAGCTAACTGACAGAGTTTATGCTGATTTGATATTTCCCCCTCTTCCAATGAAAGAAGTATATCTTACAAGCGTTTGCTAATTAGTGTTGCCTAATTGTCAGCCTGGGAAACCAGACTTCTAGCCCTCTTTTTGGTCAGTTCAATGCATGTGGGAAAGGTGCTGCCTCTGGATTTTTGGAGGGAGATGCAGCCAGTGGAACAGACAATATCACCTGCAAAGTCTGTGTGCTGCCAGGTAGAGGGAAGACTTGTTTCTGTCAGGCTTGAAGACAGTGAGAGAGCTGAGGAGCTGGGGAACCAGGTACGTTCCTTCCCACAGCTTCGGATAGTTGTCTCAGCTGTCTCTGCAGCCGTAAGAGGCAGCTTAGAACTGAAAACCTGCACCTGCTGCTGGAAGATAGATGATTTTGTAGTTGTTCAGTGTCTGAGGAATTCAATGTACAATAAAAAGATAATTTATAGTAATCATAACAATCACAGGTGAAACCTTGAGGCCTTTAAAAGTCTTTTGTTGGGCAGAATGACCACATCAGCTGGTGACAGGTTTGCTGTATCTAGGACAGAACAAATGACTGAACTGCAGTCCAAGGACTGCCTCAGTAATAATATGGCAAAGAGAAGGCCAAGACCCTCCTTGCTTTAGCTAATACACCTGAGGAAGGGCTTCTGTACATCCAGATTTTGTCTTCTCCCTTCCCTCCATATTTAGCTATCCTTAGGATGCCGTCTAATAAGAATGGATGGGGATTTTTAGCTTACTAACTTTGTCTAAAACACAGATGTCACTGTGTTTTGTAGAAAACATAAAACCTTTTTGGGTCAAATATGTCTCTGATGCTCAAGTTTGAGCACAGTAGAGAACCATTTTAACCACCTGCTATGCAAGGGACATGCGTACAGCTCCCCACTGGCCTTCAGCCACATCCACAGACCAGGGATGTGGAGAAATCCCCCAAGCCCCTTTTTAAATGTCTTTCTAGCAGATGTACAGTGGGTAGGCTCCAGTGAGGATAGAGGGCATCTGCTGGGGGACAGGAGCCTGCATTTCTGCCTTTGGTAGTGATGACTGACACTGTGGTAGCCTCTCAGGCTTGCATGTTCTCTGCAGCCCTCTGGGAGTGTATTTACAAATTAAATGAAAGAGATAACAGATGCTTTCACATTACTTCACAAGGAACTGAATGACAAGGTCAAGGAATAGGAAAGGAAGAAAAGAGCTTTGTCCAAAGAGGTGTGTACCTCAGCAGCCAGGATTATTTTAAGCGGGCTCACACCTACAGCACTGGAGGAGTCCCTGTGCACCAAGAAAACCTGTCCTTTGGCTGAGTTGCTCAGCTAGCATCCTTTCTCTTCCTTCTTTTGGATTTCCAAACAGAGGATAAGGGATCCCCGTGCATTTTCCTTGTCCAAAAGGACTTATTCCAACTGTGGTACCATCATTTTGCAGCTCTGCACAGCAGATTCCCCTGTGTGTGGGCAGATATACAACACTTAGAGATTAGAATTCATTCCAATCTACAGACCACTCTTCTACATTTCAGGGTTTGCAAGGATCACATAGGCACATCAGTGAGCAGAGCTGCAAACCAGAGTATCCTCTCTTCTCTTGGAGTAGATATCTGTGCTTGCTGCTTCTACAAAATATGTCCCCTGAAAACACTGAGGGGTGGATATGGCACCTGGTTGTTTTACTGTAACATGAATATGGTTCAGGTTTGAGAAGGTATTTGTGAGATTGGTGGACAATTTGGAGAAGGCAACTGAAGCTTGAATTTGCTGAGGGCTTAGATCAAAGACTAATGTAGTTAATAGAGTCTTTCCCTTGTCCTCATGGGGCTTTAAAGAAATTTCTAAACTCTTTAGGTGAGACTCTCTGGGACACATTTTACCTAGCACCAGACAACTGAAAACTTGGAGTAAATTCAAATGAAATCGTGCAAACTCTCTCTATTACCAACAGAAAGATCCAGACTTCTCACTCAGGAGTGTGATTTCTGTCCCAGATATGGAGGTATAACATGAACTTCATTACAGAAATTTATTCAGGTTACTGGAGGATAAATGAACAAGCCAGAACATCAGCTTGAGTCTAGCAAAAATGGTACCAACAGATACCAGCATATTCAGGTAAATCTTGAAGCAAACTGAATAGACACAGTGCAGGAAGTCTGCTAAATTATCAGTATTATTGTTAAATGCAGAATGAAATGTAAAATAAGGCCTCTTAGGTGGAAATCCCTCTGAATTTCTTACATTTTATATAACTTGGCTTCCTCAGATGTCTCCATGATCCCAGCTAATGTTTCCTCTGATATTCACCACACAACAGCAATGGGAAGAATAGAGTTTAACTGTTATTGCCAGGAGCCATCTAAGGTAAAATACTGTACAATTCCCCATATTTAACTAAATGGCTGAGGGGGGCTAACATGTCTATCTTAACCAATATCTTTAACATAAATGGTACCTAACTCCACTAGAGATATTCAGGATGATGTGCTTTAGTGATTTAAGTGATTTTCCCCCCTCTACTCCACTCTCATAAGGTCCCACCTGGAATACTGCGTCCAGTTCTGGAGCCCCCATCAAAAGAGAGACCTGGAGCAGCTAGAACAAGTCCAGAGGAGGCCACGAGGATGATCAGAGGGCTGGAGCACCTCTCCTATGAGGACAGGCTGAGAGAGTTGGGGCTGTTCAGCCTGGAAAAGAGAAGACTCCTGGGAGATCTCATAGCGGCCTTCCAGTACCTGAAGGGGCTACAAGAAAGCTGGGGAAGGACTTTTCGTAAGGGCAGTTAATGACAAAACAAGGGGAAATGGCTTTAAGCTGAAAGAGGGGAGGTTTAGATGAGATATTAGGAAGAAGTTCTTCACTGTGAAGGTGGTCAGACACTGGAACAGGTTGCCCAGTGAAGTTGTGGATGGCCCCTCCCTGGAAGTGTTCAAGGCCAGGCTGGATGAGGCTTTGAGCAACCTGGTCTAGTGGAAGGTGTCCCTGCTGCTGGCAGGGGGGTTGGAACTAGATGATCTTTAAGGTCCCTTCCAACCCAAACCATTCTATGATTCTGTGATTCATTCTGTGATAAATAGGTAAGTAACAAGTGAGTTTTGGTGGGATGTGCACTCTGTCTCTTTTTCTGGTTTGTTTGGGTTCTTTTAATATAGAATCCACATAACCAAAGGGGGATTGAAAACAAAAAAGCCCATAAATTTTACAGATAAACCCACAGTGCATATAATTAATTCAGAATTATTTTTGAAAGGTTTGTCTCTGATTTTTAACATTGCTACATAGCCACCTATTTTCAAAGAAATCTCTGGAAGCTGATGGTTGCTTAACACACTCTGAAACTCTGGTAAATTCTTTTGACCCAAAACACAAATTGAGAAAAGTAGGTACTTCTTTTTGAATACTTTGTCTGTAAGGGCACTTATTCTTGAGCATCATCTTTAGACTTGTTTTACAAGTCTCTAATGACCCCAGAGCGGTCAGGATGTCTGTTGATGTTCAAGCTGAAAGACAACAAGAGAGAGAGGGGCTCTCTTGAGCAGTCAGTAGTGAAGACAAGTTTTCAGTCTTCAGGCTCCTGAGCTTTTTTTTCTTGAGATGAAGGCAGGGGAGGGGCTATTCCCTGGCATGGAACGAGCCCAGAGTAACGGAGGAGAATGGCTGCTCACAAGCTCTTCTGATGCAGGTACGTCCATTGGGACAGCTCCTCCTGCATGAAAGATCTGTGCTGGCACTAATGAATTACTTAGCGATTGATTATGGAATCAAAGCTCGTCATTTGTCCTCAATGGGCCACAATGTAATTTCTGCATGTATTAAAGAAGCAACTCATCTTTGTTGATACAGATTAGGATTAAAACACACAAGGGGAGGTGGGGAAAAGGATAGAGCTCAAAGCTTCCACCTGTATCTTCTCATCTTTGGAGCTTAGTTTAATAAAAACAGAAAACATATGCAGGTGGCTGGTTCAGAAACACTTTGCCAGAATAGCAGCTGCTTAAAAGCTTCCAAATGTTCAAGATGTTTGTGAACTGGGATCTATCTCTTGTCATCATCTATCCTCCACACTCATGCACACCTCCTCTAATTACAAAAAATTAAACACTGAATAGCAAGTGCATTCAGATGAAGTTGGGGGTCTGGGTTTTCCCCCCTTGCCTTCTGCTATGCTATCAAATCTAGTGATATGAGGAAGCAGTTCGGGCTGACGCAGTCTGGGGTGTCCTTCTGTGCTATCCATGTGTAACTTGTGGCACTTTTTATGTCTTAGAAGGAGATTTAGAGGGGAAACTGAGCCAGTAGGAGTCTAGAACTCCAATGTTGAGGTTATAGACCAAACTGTAAGAACTGCAGCCCAAGAGAAGATGACAGAGCAGCTCTGCATCAGAGGCAGTGCGTGGAAACTAGAAGTACAGTTCATCTAGTGATACTCTCTCCCCCTCATTCCCCCATATCCAGAAGACATTGCAATCAGTGCTTGGCACGGACACACAGAGACTCAGCTTTATCTACACCTTTGTTCCAACCAGAGGTATCTCTGGTTTTTGAAACCACCCTGCTTGTCTGCTGGAGGACTTTGGGAAGCACTGACCAAGGAGTCTTCCATCTGCAACTCTATCTGCTGCAGTCCTTACTGATGGCCCAGTAAATATACTCCACATGCCAGGCAAGGGAGCAATCCCTTCCACCATTGCACCTTATTATGCAAACTATTGGATATTTTCTCTTCTTGTTCCCACTCCCTGCCCTGCCACCTGTGAAATTTCTAAAACTTTTTTCACTTACGAGGAAAATTAAATAAACAAATAAATAAACCCCCAGAACTCAAAGATTTCTTATTAAAGTTCTGAACATATGCTACTTAGGAAAAAAAAATCTAAGTGAAATTGGCTGATAAAGTGAGAATCCCACAAAGGGCTGTTCTTCCAATCATCCGGTATATCTCCTGTAATTTCCTCAGAGATTGTGGAATGATTTTCCAGATGTCTCTGTTCCTTCCAGGTGGTGTGTTCAACACAATTTGGAACAAAGCCAATCTTATGCTTCCTCCTATACAAGGGAGATGATACTGGGCAAAGTACACACATGTACACACTTCCACATTTTTGGAAACATAAATAACATGTTTGTTAAAGTGTGCAAGTAAAGCACAACTCAGACGAAGGGCGATTTTCTTGTAAGGTTGACAAAATTGCCCTGCCTGAGAAGGGTACCACCTTTTCTGATCAATAAGAAGAAAATTAAGGACAGTTATTGCTATAGGAGCATTTGTAAGGGGTCAGGATGTGGTACAGTTTCCTACTCCTTTTTAAGTTGGCTCACATGAAACTTGTTTAGCCTCAAAGCTAATTTGGTTGTCTCCCAAATGCTATACCTCCTTGCTTGCCCGTTGAACATTGGCTGGCAGCAGAAATGTGCAACCATGGAGCTAGGGATGCTACACTCAGTATCTTGACATCTGGGGCAAGGAAATCTGTTGATATGTCTCCTGGAGGGCCTAATCCTGTGTTGGTTTTCTTCTGGTGTTTACAGGGGCTGCAGGTGTGCAGCTGCTAACAGGGACCTCCATCTGTACTCAGTATCTTCTGCAAAAGAGCAGACGGAGCTGACGACAAAGTGGATGATTCCTCACAAAAAAGTCTGCTCTGCTTTTTACTCGATACACTTTTCACCCTGCAAATTTAACTGCTTCTCTGTAAATGAGAACCATCTTTATTTTTGGTACCGGCTCACAGCTCTGCATTATCAGAGAGATTAAGCCAATCAGTACTATCAATGGTCCCTGACTCCCTGCGATGGACGGATGGACATAAATGCCACAAGAACATTTTAGTACTTATGATTTCTGAATAACAAGGATGATCCTCACTGGGAAGACAGGGAGAGTTGGACTTTGGCTGTGGCAGAGAGCTGAGCACTGCCCTTGAACAGAATTTTTGCTCTGCCTCCTCCCAGCACTGATGCCAGTGGAAGCAATAATGACCTGCTGGGTTTTAAGGTGAAAGAAGAAGGGAAAGCATCTTTCCCATCTCCATATTGGCCCCTATGATACACTTAATGACCTCCAGCATACAGGCATCACAAGCTAAGCATAAGTGATAGACCTTGGGTCTACATTGCTTCAGCTCTACAGTTCACTGCTACAATTCCCTCAGCTCAGACTCCATGTACATGTTTTTGCTATTTTCACTTGTGATTTTTCAATTGAAGTCCAGCCTTTTAATGGGCAAGTTTTTTCCAGCAAAATGCCTAAATGTTGTTGAAGAGATATTTCCCTCCCTCCAGAAAATAAGCATGATTTTCAGAAAAAATCCTTAATCTTCTGCTGTCAAAAAACCTTAATTTTAATTGAAAACTTGTATCGTCAGTGGAAAGCATAATACTCACCACCTATCTGTAAGGCCCACCTAAGCTATCTATCCAGAAGTGCTCTGTAAGGCAGTAAATCTGCTACCTTGTGTGAATACAGGAAACTTTCAAGGGAAATAAAAAAAAATTAGGAATGCAGTAAATTCTAATAATTTCAAAATTTTTCCCCTTTTCTGAATTAGGGTCAAAAGTGCAATATTTTTGCTAAACCGCTCCTCTAACAACTAAGTTAACTAAAATAAGGAAGAAGAAAAAGCCCTTTCTCAGCTTAGGCTCACTGAGACTCCCTAGCTCCATAATTATGTGAATACCAGAATGTTGTGCTATGATTTTAACCTTTTAATTTTTTTCCTTTTTTATGGTAACCCTTTCTTTCCTGCAGCTTTGCCTGCATTTCAAATGTTTCTAGTACATTTTTAATGCAATAGCCTAGTGTTTTCTTCAACAATCAAAGCCAATTCAAACATAAATATATACATTTAAATACTGAAATAAGAAATTTGCACAGTTCCTATCAAGTTATCTCTTGACATTGGAAGATCTGCTGAAACTAGCATTTTGCCTTGAACTTCTTTGGTTTTGACAACTAGCTTTTATAATGAAGTGTGAGATCCATCTTCTCCAGCTCAGGGTGTTTAAAAGTTAGGTGTCTAAACTGGTCATTCTAAGGTTTCTTTATTGTTATTTTGTTACATGAACACTTCCTGAGAGCAATTCATTTGTCTTTTGTTACACACTTGCTTTTTCCTGCAAGTGAAAAGACCTCTGGAGGTGCTTGTTCTTCTGTATTGATTGTAAGGAAAGCCTGGCATGACTAACCCAGATTAGACATTTGGTTTTTAGGACACCTAAATCAGGGAAGATGAACCCTGCCCCAAGTGAGCTGGCAGAAAATACTATTAAACCTTGTAATTAGCATACCTGTGATTATCCCTCTGTCAGACTCCCTGATATCTGCCAATTCCTGGACATTGTTCACGGGCAAATAAGACCATGTCTTTAAATCTGAGAGCAGTGTGGAGAAAAACTATAGGACATCACCTGCAGTCCTTAACTTGCTTAGTGGTGCTGCTGAAGGACCAGAAGGAGAGTACTGGAAACAGACTATATTTGTTTCTGAAAACCTCTTTTTCATGTGCACCTCAGGTTTATTTCCCTAGAGTTTTCAACAGCCAGGTTCTAATTTTGGATACGTGTCTATCTTTTACTGATACGGTCACCAATAACGCAAGATTGACAATAAGTTTTTGGATGTGGGAATCAGCAACAAATTACTTTTTTAAAGTAATTTGAGCAACACTGAGTAGCTGATAGATTCAGACCACAAGCACTTTCACCTGAATCAAGACAACCTCCAAAACAAATATATCAGCCTGGAAGAAAAGAGCCTTCTCATACTGGAGGGATGATTGGGTCACTGAGCATAGCAGTACTCATTACAGATAGAAAAACATAAGAGGAAGGATAGCAAGGTAGGTGGTCTAGGGAGAAGAATAGTGCAGAGGGAAGTGCTGAGGACACTTGAGTTATTCTAGCTTGTTGAGATCTTGAAAACTAAGTGGGAGTCCAGAAAGATGACGGAAGAGAGCAGAAATCGCAGTGAATTTGGCATCTCTGATATCAGCTCTGCCAGCAGTGAGTCTGAAAATGACCTCAGGTTGGAGATCTCCAGCTGTGACTCTGGTACAGATGGTCCACCTTGCCATCAGTGAAGAAAGAGCAATGACTGGTATTTCTACCCCTGCATTTACTCCTTAAGAAAGCCCCCCAATCTTTCAGTCCCAAGACAACAATAAAATCTGCAATTTCCCTCCTCCTCCTGCAGAAAGGGAGGAGTGACCTTGTGAAAACAGGCCCCCGAAGGAGAGGATCTCATACTTTGAGACCTACAAGGCCATCTTCTTTCCCAAAAACACCACTTGTTGACCTGATCCTGCTCCCAGGGAGAGGGCTGATAACAATCCCTCCTGACCAGAGCGAGTACAGACTGGCCAGAACGTGAGCTCTTTGGAAAGTGCTGCTGATCTTATATACAGCTGCCCAGCAGGAGAGGGCTGTCTCTCGGCAGGACCTCGGTGGCTACATCTACATTACTCTGAAAGGGCACCATCTGGAACAGCAGGAAACATGGCATACTCCACCTCCTGTGGACTGCCTGTCTGTGGAGAGTTTGTTTGGGCCTGGCTGGTAGCACACTAAACCTCTAGGTAGCCGTGGGCATGTGAGGTCTTGTGCAGCATGAGCAGAGTATACTTGACACACCTTAGGCCATTCTTGCAGGCTCATTATCTGCACAGAGGGTGTTTTCCTGATCTTGAGCTCTCAGGGCTACCCTTAACAGCCAGTGTAGACATCTAACATCAAGTGTTATTCAATTCCACCTGTTCACAAGCAGTTCTTCCCCTCTTTTGGATGAGAAGGCATTTTACATCTGTGTCCACCTGGCTCATTCCTCCCTCCTTACCTCCACCCAACTATGCAAAACCACACACTAGATCAGGGAAGGAAAAACTGATTTATCATAACAGATCAGAATGTGGGTACACTGCATAAAATATGCCATTTGTGACAGAGGGAGACTTCCAGCCAATTTGATAGCTCTGCTCCCCGAGGATTAAAATACCTCCTTCATCTCAGCAGAGAGCCTGTGTATGGAAAGAACCTGAATTAAAATCTACCTTTTGCTTCAGTGCCTTCAAAACACTGCTACCTCTCATGGGCAAAGCCAGACGTAATCCTGGATTCAGTGTTCCTTCTCAGTACTATTCAGTTTGTTATCTCAGCTTGTTTGTTTGTTCCACTTACTTGGTGTGTACCCCTGACACAAGGATAATAAAAATCTCTGGAGGAGAGAAGCATCCTCCCTGCTGAAATGAATGGAGCTCTGCCTGTACTCTGATGCTCCCAGGGAGTCGTCAGTCTCATCTGGCCAATGGGTTTGTGGTGGTCCCCTAACTGCAGCACCCGAACACCTCCCTATCTTTAGCTAGCCAGGTAGCTTGCAATGAGCTCTGTCTTTAAAATAGCTAATGTTAGGTAAGGTAAGTAAATCTCATCCTAATTGACTTGATCAAGCTAACCTAGGTAGTCTGTGATAGAATAAAACACAGGATTTACACCAGAAGTCAATGTCCTCCCCAGCCATAGGTTCATGCCACTAATGTGAAATAAAAACACATCAGGGGATACCAAATAGAAAGACATCACCTTTGGCTCAGGGATCTTTTGAGCTACAAATCATGGGAGATGGGATGAATATTTTAGGTAAGAATCACTACTTACTTGCCCTGGTTTTATATTTTTTCTTATATTCATGGATGTAATCAAAGACAGGACATCAGGCAAGGCAGAGGTTTGGGCTGCCCCAGCCTTGCCATCCTTATGTTCCTCACTGTCTCAGACCTTGGATCAGTCACTTAGGGGAAACTTTTTAGTGTCAACATTGTTCCCAATTTACTTGACCAAGGTCACATTGGAAGTCCGTTAAAGGCTGAGAATTAGTTCCAAAGTATTCAAGTGAAATTTCTACACATTGGACTGTCCACCCCCCCTGATTCATGGCTGCTGCAACTAATTTCTACTGCAGACTATCAAACTTTTTCAGGAGCTGTCTCTGATCAGTTGATAGTGGTGGTTTTTTTTATTTTATTTTATTTTATTTTTAAGAGCAAGGGGGAACACGTCAAATAAATTCAAACAATAAATAAGCCAGCTGAAATTGAGGTCTGCTCATGGATATTCAGTAAGCTGCAAAAGAATCAAAAATCTGTTGGATAAATTATTCATTGCAAATTATTTGTTCATCTTGACAGTCATAAAATTATACAATCCATTTAAAAAAAAGAGTCCAGTCACAGTATTTGACTTCAGCCCTGTGCTACAGAGAAAACCCCACTAGGTTGGTATTTGGGATGAATGACACACCTGTGCCCACGCTGGTGGGATCTGAGGGTGTCCAGAACCTCTTAATTCTGCCTGGGAGGCGGAGTTCCATACAGGTATCTGCTCATTGCCTCCGGGAGGGACGGTTTTGTTTGCTCTTAGGGGTCAGAGAATATTCCTCCACATTCCTCAGCCTACCCAAGCTGAAAAGAGAGGGTGTGGAGACCACCACTCTGACAAATCTCAAATGTTGTAAGTCACACAAATCCACTTCAGCTTTGTGCCAGTGAACTCTGTTCAAAATAAGCTGTGTTGCAACACCGTCTGGTTTCACATATCTGTGTCCTTTTATACCACCTTAATTTGGACACTAAAGGAAGACTGTTGTGCATTGCTGTCACCTCAGAGTGTTCTGTTTTATAGGTGGGTCCTTGGGTTTGTTCCAGTGGACAAAATGGAGAGCGGGAATGTGCTGCTTGATTTCCTCCTGCCTCCATCATCCTCTCCTGAATACACACCTGGGACCTTTTCCCTGCACAACACAATAAACCTACCTCTACACAAGGGAGGGGCATTGAGCTCTGCTGATAACTCACGACTGGGCACAGTCTTTGTGCTCACTTTGCATTGCCAAGAGTAGAGGGGATGGACTCAGGTTGATAAGCACAGAGGCTATGTCAGCCGTCACTTTATTGTGATTCATCCTACTTCTTATGGTCCAAACCACTGAAAATACCCTTTATTTTCAAAACGAGAAATAGAAGAGAGCCCTTATCAACATACAGCAAACCGTACCAGAGGAGTACACACTTCAGAGCAGTGAGTCCCGTACCAAGCTCTTATATTCCATGCATGGACTGAAGCAAGTGGAGACGTCTTTAATTACTTTTGCACACAGACACATGTTTACATGCACATGTATATGTCTGTGTGCATATGTGTGAAAAAAGACCAGTGTGATCTGATCAGTATTAGAAAAAGTTACAGACTTCAGAGAATAAAAATTCCTATTACAAGAGCAGAGGAAAAATAGGTGCTTCTACTGTGTTCTATCCAGCATCTTTCTTACATACTACCTTCATCACTGTAGCATCTATTTCACTCTGATTTTTTCATCTTTTTAAGGTTTGATCTGAGGCCAGGTTTTCTAATGAGTTTAGTGAAAGGATCAAAGGATGAGAATCACCATCTGCCTAAAGAAAACAATAGTATTTCCAATTGCATGATGGTATCTGGCAGGGCAGGCAGATTGTTGGGCTTCTTAGCTACCTCATAGAAGAGAGATGGGAAGAGCAATAGAGAAGGAAATCTTATCTAACCAGATGCTAGGGAAATCTCAAGTCTCACCCCCCCCTTAATTATTGTATTTGGCAGCAACAAAGAGGAAAAAAATATATTTGAAA
>NW_010310344.1:8641-63465 GCF_000700745.2 Antrostomus carolinensis | reverse complement strand
GTGCTGCTGGTGGGGAGGAGGTAGAGAAATCAGGAGAGAAGCTGAGATGAGGAGGAAGGGAGGTGTGGGGGGAAGGTGTTTTAAGATTTGGTTTTATCTGTTATTATCATCCTCTGATCTGATTGATAATAAATTAAATTTGTTTTTTCCCCCATGTCGACTCTGTTTTGCCCGTGACAGTAATTGGTGAGTGATCTCTCTCTGTCCTAATCTCCACCCACAAGCCTTTCATTATATTTTCTCCCCCTGTCCAGCTAAGGAGGGGGAATGATAGAGTGGGCTTTGATGGGCATCTGGTCTCCAGCCAGGGTCAACCCACCACATCTGATGATAATTGCATTGTCCAGGGCTGCAGATAGTTCTGCAAGAGGGTGTTCAGCTTCACTCTCAAGTAAATTTCTTGTCCAGTTTCTCCATCAATTTAAACTTGAAATGCATACACTGTCACATAACATATGTAATTACTATGTTCAGATGAAACCGGCTGCCTTGAAGGTTCCTGCTTCAGATCCCAAGGATGCAGTTTTTGCATCAGAACAACAAAATGAGAGCACTCATCTGCAACACATTTTAAAGAAGAGTGTATGTATTATTGATACGGGTGGTTATATTTCATCTGAATATCAAAATCTGCAAATATATAGTATGTCAAGCTTAAAGAGAATTTTAAGGAGAGAATAACTGCCTTCTGTATCTTTCCTGATTCTGATCTAGAAGTGCCAGTCAGGCCTCTGAGGAACTGCAATGTGATGCTAAATTTACTGATTTTTCATTAAAATCTCTGCTTAGGTCTAGAGTTGGAGCTTTCTGAGCTGATTGGGTTTTTCTTGTTTGTTTTTTTTTTTTTTTTTTTTTTTTGGGGGGGGGTTTTTTGGGGTTTTTTTTTTTTTTTTTTTTTTTTTTTAGTAGTGAAACCTAAGGAGCATGAAATAGCATGAATGAAAGAGTCATTTGGGTTAAATTTTTTCAACTGCTTGAATATGTCCGGCTTCGACACTTCCTAATGAAAATACAATTTAAACCACTTTCTTCAAGCTTAGAATAACTTCTCATGCAGAAATACATAATTCCTATTGTATTGAACTGTTGATTACAGCAGTGATACAGAAGCAGGTAAAGGTTAAAAATTTATAGATTCATAAAATAGTTAGGGTTGGAAGGGACTTTAAAGATCACCTAGTTCCAACTTCCCTGCCATGTCAGAGACATCTTCCACTAGACCAGGTTGCTGATCCAGGACTCAGGCAGTAGGGTGTGCACACGTGAGGATGGCTGTACATTGCCTGCATATGTCATGACAGAGGAGAGAGGATTTCAAGCAGAGATATTTACCTGTAGGAGTCATTAAATGTCTGGAAGGAAGAAATTCCATGGTTAAAGCCTGCCTGCATCCAACCACGCATCAAACATCAGCCCTGCATCTACTGCATGTAGGACTAAGAGTGTAACCCTGCACAAAAATAACAATAAACATGAGGCTTCATTTCAGTGTTAAACAAAAATGTGCTACGGATGAGTGTCATGTGAATGATGTGACACTTTGAAGCACTACCAGCAATCATCAGTGATTTTTTGACATATTTCCTAATGTTGTGTGTAGGCTCCTTTTAAGAGAAACAAGAGCCACGGTGCCTTGTTCTTAAGACTGAAAGGTATGAGTGTTTCAACAAGACTCTAACTATTCAAAATATTTTACAGAGTTATATTGATTTTGACAACAGTTTTGACACAAAGGTTTTCTGGTATCCACTCAGTTTCAGAAAGAAAGCAACACAGAGAAAGGGAGAGAGAAAGACACAGGATTTTTTTTTTTATTTTTTTTTTAAACCAAATCTGAGTCTTCTGCACTATCAGTTAAGAAGTTTTCTTTCATTTTATGGTAAGGTAGAAAATGAATTTCCAGTTCAATCATGATTATAGGATTTCAGATAGAAGCAGCCCTACTTCCTTCATTATCCTTTCCTTTAACCTGTTAAAAAATATGCTTTATTGGCTTGGCAAACTTTCTATCGTTAAGTAGAATTGGTTCTCCCACAGGTGGTGGGAAGCAGAGAAAAGGGACAGAGAGAGGACATAGTGAGGTGCAGAGCTCTGAGAATAGGTAGGCTTGTTGTTCATTTTGCCACCCCCAATAGGTTGTGATAAAAGGAGATAGCAACTGTTGTTAGATGAAAGATGCGTTCTGTTTCTTCACCTCCTCTTCTACAAGAGGAACTACACTGGTGCCTGTGTCTCAGATGCAGCAATTCACCTGGTCCTTCAGGGTTCTGAAACAGCCTTTTTACCATATATGGATATCAAACACACAATTTGACTGGAGAGACTGTCAGAAGATGACCGAAAGAGGACATTTTACAAATGCTATGTTTTCCTCTTCCATGTTTCTACTGCCTCTCTGCATGGTTTAAGATCTCACCTTCTTCTCATATTGCAGGCAACCTCCAAAAGGGCCAGTTGTTTGGGACGTGGCTGTGTACTCTCCCTGTGTTTTCGCTAAAGCCACAACCAAAGGTCAAAATTGCTTCTCTGGGTGTGTCTTCTCTGCCCTTCTCATCAAATTCCAAATTGGAGGGGTCTCCTTCCCCTCCCTTTCAGACTGGATTTCTAACCACAGAAGTGTACCTGATCAACTCAATGCCCTCATGTTCTCCCTGTCATGTGTATCCAAGTAGCTAAACTAAAATTAAAGACCTCTGTCTTCAGCTAAGTCTTTCAGTGTTTTCTCACACTACGCAGCACACTTCTGAGTCTTTAATCTGTCACCAATATTCCTCTCCCTCCTCTTTCATTCTCTGGGACTTTGTGATGTGTTTTGCATAGAAAATGTCTCCTAAATAGAAAATAGCTTGATCAGTGTTCAGTGTAGAATCACATGGATGAAAAGGCCAGAAGATGACAACTACAGCCTTGGCCTCATATATGTATTGCAAGGTCCCATCTTCTTCAGTGTTGCTGTGTGTTCACTACACAGAAAGAACAAACTGAGAATGTGATTCACTGATCAGTTGCTTTGACATCCGGGATAGTACCATTAGATGCTTCTTTTTGCTTGAACTTTTACAAAAACTTTTGTGTTAATATCCTGTTTAATTTCTGATTTTCTTTGCTAAGCATAAATTTCACTTGAATTTGAGTATTAGTAAAAATATCATGTAGGGTTACATTTGCTCTGAAAGCAGGTGGCATTTATTTTTCTTTATTGTTCAAATAAGTGCTTTGACAAAGAAAATAAAGAAATCTATTTTCAAGAGTAAAAAAATTGACCTTCATTGTTGATTTAATGGGCTATCCTATCAGTCAAGCTGCACTTACTTTGAAGAGCTAACATAGGAGATTTTAAATAGCTGATGACAATAAGGAATAGATGTTCTTCCCTCAAACTTAAGTGTACAAGCTAGAGAAGAACACAAAACCACTGACTAATATCCTTCTATGAAAAGGATATATTATTTTTCACTTATGAAATTATATCATAAAACTGATTAAATAATTTAAATAAAAACCAAGCAAGTAAGCAAGGTAGTTCTTGGTTAACATGAGTATTGTATAAGCAATGGGAGGATTTGGTATCCATCATTTCCTCTCTGTCTCCAATGGCTGTAGATGATTACATTTTACATGAGCAGATAGAGATAGGACAAGGAGAAATGTTTTTTATCTAAGAGAGGGGAGATTTAAGTTAGATATTAGGAGGAAATTTTTCACCCAGAGGGTGGTGAGCAGTGGCACAGGTTGCCCAGAGAAGCTGTGGATGCCCCATCCCTGGAGGCATTCAAGGCCAGGTTGGATGGGGCCCTGGGGAGCCTGAACTAGGCTGGCAACCCCGTTCACAGCAGGGGGTTGGAACTAGATTATTTTTAAGGTCCTTTCCAACCCAAGCCATTCTAGATTCTATAATTCTCTGATCATCTTTAGCAAACGCCTAGTCTTAAATGGCAAATCAAATACAATGAATCCTTCACTCCTGTGGCGGTTTGGGTGGATTCACCCTTTTTGCTTGCAACTTGGAGCCAAACACAGCCTGCTCTCTCACCCTCCCTGCCCCTCGCCCAGGGAGTAGGGGAGAGAATTGGAAAGAAAAGGGCAAGGAGACTCACGGGTTGAGAGAAAAAGTATTTACTAATTAAAATAAAATGATAACAACAGTGATAACAATATACAAAAGAGTGATACACAGTGAAATTTCTCACCACCCACCGAACAATGCCCAGCCTGTGCCAACCAGCAATCCCGGAGCAGAGACAGTCCCGAAACCAAAACCCCAGAAGAGTGAGCCCGACCGAGTGATCCCAGAGAGAACACCCCCGATTTCCGGTCAGCCCTGGTTAACATACTGACATGACGGGATATGATATGTAATATTCCACTGGCATATCCAAACGTCAATTTTGGGTTTTGCTGTTTACTACACTTCTCCCTCCCAGTCCTAATGCAGCTGTGAACCAACCAAACATGATGGCCTTGATCTCCAGCAGCAACTAATAGCACCAGTGCTTTTATCAATGTTCTTCTCTTAACAAGTTCTGCTGAAATGAAAACACAGCCTTCTAACTATTAAAAAGAAAATTAACTCTATCCTAGCAAAACCAGGACACCTCCTGTCGTCTCTTTTTCGAATCCCACCTTTGCTGGATAGACTGGGATAAACTAGGCTATTGTCAAATGATTCTGCTAAGCATTTCATATTTTAAGAACAGAACAGGTCACACAAGTATTAAATCAATTGAATACCTTTGGCACTCTGGCCTCTTTTTCTGGAGACATTATTCTGTGTTTTAGTGGCGTTACATCCACATGTTAGCTTCCTTCTGCATCTACCTCTAACAAAACTGACTTCAAAAAAGCCAAGATTATTTACTGGTTTTGTGTATAAAGTATCTGCTAAATGATGTGAAGGCACACTGCTGACTTGTAAGCAGCAGCTAGACTTCCAGCCCTCCCACCCTTTTGTGTGAACAACAGAGGTGCATTCATTGGTGCAGTACCACCGACTGTGTGGTGTTTAGTAGTGGTGCTGAGCTCTGTTTTAATTAGAGCTGCATGTCTTTGAAACCTCATGGCAGTGGTAGAACTCAAGTATCCTGGATGAAAACTTTGAGAGCAATCAAGACGTGTTAAAGGGACTTAAGGAACTGACAAGGGACGAAAAAGAAGATAATTGCTCTTTTGAGAGGTTTTCCACTTGACTGTTTTTCCTTGTACCATTTTGGAAGCAAAATAAATGTCCTTTGGCCTCATTGTTTCTTATGTACTCAGTCCTAGCATAGCAGTTAGATTCTGGTGATGACCATCAAGAGATTTTTCAGCACCATTCAGATACAGAGGAAAATATATTTTGGGAAAACACATGCAGAATTTTAATTTCATGATAACTCTGTCACTGTGTGAAGTATACTATTCAATTTTAAGGGCAAATTTCTTGTCAGAAAAATAAACAAATAAAGAAAAACAAAAATCAAAGAGGAAGAGAGAGGCTTTCAGCAAATATTCCCATATTCTCCAGAAATAGGAAAGAAAACAAATCTTACTCGTAACTGCTGTTAAAATCCTATCTATTTTTCTGCTATTATTATTGAGTAAGATCATAAACCTAACAGAGAAAGCAGTTTAGAAGGAAGCTATCAAACTTAAAAATGGTATAACAGAGAGTTTGCACAGTGAGACTGAGGATTCAGAGCCAATGTACCAATATGTCAGACCTCAATTTATCTGCTTTTCCATCTTGCTTTTTAGGATAACTGCATCAGTTTGGACAATTCAGTTCCCCACGTTGCACACAGCATGTGTCTCTTGGAGAGCCAAGAATAGAATTGGGATTCTTTATGATCAGCTCCCTACTGTGTACTAACAAGCAGCCGTGTAACATATTGGGGAGGTGTGTGCATGTCAAGCTCTTTCCTCAGCTGGATATAAAAATAGGAAATGAGCACCAAGACAAAAGCATAACAGAGGTATCAGCAACAGTAGCATAAAGCAGTTTGTCAAATGTGTGGGATACATGATACTTGCAGGGCTGCTCTGCTGCAGTGAAGGTACTGTGGAAGCTCTTGCACTGGGAAGTCTGATACCTTGATTGCAAGGTGTTAGAAGTGAAAGCCTTACGCAGAGGTTTGGAGAAGAGGAAACTGAGGGGAGACCTAATTAATGTTTACAAATATGTTAAGGGCAAATGTCATGAGGATGGAGCCAGGCTCTTCTCAGTGATGCCCAGTGGCATGACAAGGGGTAATGGGTGTAAGCTGGAACACAGGAGGTTCCGCTTAAACTTGAGAAGAAACTTCTTTACGGTGAGGGTGACAGAGCCCTGGGACAGGCTGCCCAGGGAGGTTGTGGAGTCTCCTTCTCTGGAGACATTCAAGACCCGCCTGGACGCCTTCCTGTGTAATTTTGTTTAGGTTCCTGCTCCGTCAGGGGGATTGGACTAGATGATCTTTTGAGGTCCCTTCCAATCCCCAACATTCTGTGATTCTATGATTCTCATCTATTATGCTTCTAGAATTAAGAAGATGAAGAGTCTTTTCCCTCATTTCTTATTTCTGTTTTTTCAAGCAAGAGATAGTTGTCAGATCTATCACATTATTTGCGGCCATTAATTATAATTTTTTATTACTTAATTTTATCCCCTTGCATAATCTTCATATCTGTCCATATTTATCAGAATGCTCCCAGGAGAAAGATTTTAGTTCTGACATTGATTTTTTTGGGTTATTTTATACTTCTGCATGAATATTTTGAAGTGCACAATGTGTTTTATGCTCTCTGAGACTTTGAAATAAAGCTTTGGCATTGGTCAGATGTATTTGTCAGTGAGTTTTTATGAACATTTTTACCATATCTGCCAAAAGTTCTCCTCGCCTGTTCTTGGTGACATTTTGTTGGATAGATGCACTGGACATGAGACTCATCTTTGGTCCCTGATGGAAATAATGTGAACCTTCCAGTTTTGTCTGCCATAAATTCTCCTGACACTACATTTGAATTTCACTTACTTTGAATATTCTACAAATAATCTCTCTGGAGTAAACTTGCTTCTTAGAGCCTCAAATAAAATGCAGAACAGAAGGATTTCCAATATGGAGAGAGAAAATTCATTTAAGAGGTCAAGTTATATTTAGCATGGTTACTTTGTTATTTCACTAAGCTTGGGAAACTAACTAAAAGTTGTAGTGTATAGCAGTGGGGAAAATCTGTTAGTGTTCAGGGTTGAGTTTCATTTTGAAATGAAACCATACTGTTTTACTCTAAGGTATTATTTCGTTAACCCATAATATGTGAACAGCAGAATTTCTCCAACAGTCCTATACAATCTTTTTCATGACATATATAGAAGAGACGTCTAGAATAGATTTGGTCCTGTAAAGAAAGCCCCAGGTTATTTTCACTGAATAGCTTTTATCATAGGTATTGTGAACATTATAGAAATATCTGACCTCTAATTCTCCTTAAAGAAAGAAATACAAGCTCCTTGGGACACTATTGTTATCCCATATCTCTGTAAAGAAAAAGATAAAAAACATCAGAAAAACCTGTGTCTCTACAGGAGCAGAAATGTTCCTGCCGAATTTCAAGCTGTTTCCTAGCATCCAAGAAAGAGAAAGCAGACTTCACAACTCTGACGTCCCTGTGACCTTGGTGCACTATAAAGACTTGGATGTCAGACTTTCAGCTGTGGAATGTAAAACTAAGCTGTTCAACAAACCACATCAGTCAGTGCCTCTGAACAGTGGCTCAAGAATCAGGACTTACCCTTTCCCTATTGAATGATTTATCAGAGTGGTAGAAAATATTGAGCTACTGCTTAAGAAATGCCAGAGGACACTGGACCCAGGAGGGATACATGCATAATTCATGATACTGATCAACAATATTCATAGGGAACAGTAACTACTTACTTTTTTCACTTTTTTAGTAGCCTTACATTTTATAAAAGGAAATTGCACAGTCACTCATTTTTATTCATAAATCCTAGGGAAAACAATTTCTTGAACCCATCAGAAAAAATATACGTGCAAAGGTATGTTATGTATTTATCAGTTTCCGAGACCACGTGTATCCTGAACTATGGCGAATAACTGGGAGATGAGAAATAAAGGAAGGAATTTGCCAGTTCACACAGGCACTTTTGAACCTGTAAAACCCAGTATCTGCCACCATGAATGAGGAGTAGATTTGTTTCTGCTTTCAGCTGTCAGGTTTGCAATACAAAAACCAAATCCATAACAGTATCACTTAAAACAAAATGAAAAATCTAAATGAGCTGACCTAAATGATGGAGTGGTTATTTTCTGCCATACATTAGTGCTAGCCATGGTCAGCAGATACCATTTTTTTTTTTTGGCAAGGCAGAGACATAGACTAGATTTAGGGTGATGGGTTATAGTAGGTTAGATCTGAAGTTGTACTGTTAACTTCTTTCTGTCACTAGCTATAAAAGGTGATCTGGTTA
This sequence comes from Antrostomus carolinensis, assembly GCF_000700745.2. Taxonomy (NCBI): domain Eukaryota; kingdom Metazoa; phylum Chordata; class Aves; order Caprimulgiformes; family Caprimulgidae; genus Antrostomus; species Antrostomus carolinensis. The sequence continues at coordinate 55,019 of NW_010310344.1, read as the reverse complement.
CTCTGCTTTGGCTCATTTCTGGGAAGTTTTCATGCAAATACAAAGGAAGATCATGCACACACACACACACACAAAGTTAGTGTACGTCAGCTAATATGAATGACGTCACTTGACCATGTAGGAACAAATAACACAATTAAACACAGGTATTTAGAGCCAATGCAGAGATTCAGGTGTACCTTACCTTGCAGAAGTATTTATCTTTCCTGTAGGACCTGTGTCATGTTAACTAGTCTTGCATTGATGCTTTGGACAACTGAAGGTGTCTGAGAAAGTATTAGACATCTAGATTTAGGTAACAGAATTGCTCTTTGTTTTTATTTTTGCATCAATTCCTTGCTTATAGTGATAATAACAGCTGTACCTCAAGGGCATGAAGTACTGAAATATCAGATTAGAGAAGAAAATGCATGTGCCTCAGATAATGTCACATGCAGTTCTTAAAGAATCATCTTTGTACTTTAGATAAAATATCTCAACAATAGTTAAAAAAAGAAAGACTAATGTTAAAACTTCAATAATTCATGAAAATCCAGTTTAAATAAATAATAAACCATATAACTAAACATCTAATCACCCAGTTCCTGATTCTTGTGACTCACTGTTTATTACCTTCTCAATAAATTAATTTGCATGACTTATCAAGCTAAATGGTTAAGAATAAAAAGGTTAATTGAAGGTTGGTGTAGGATACATTATTGAGAAGTTGACATACTGCCTTGATGTTATGAATAATTTGGAAGTAGTTCAATAGAGTTGCAGCCGCTTTTCCCAAGTCTGAACTTGACCTGCAGTCTTTCTTGAGGAAGCATTGTCACTTCTTAATGTCTAACAGGGCTTTGAATAATTTCTCTTTTTTTTCCCCCCTCCCTTCTTAAGAATATGAATTATTAATAGCATGAAGAATACATTCAGGGAAGAAAAAGCCAGAGCATATCACAGCTCCTCAAACCTCTAAGATTTTGAAAAAAGGGAGAACAAAAATAGTTAAACACCCATACCTGAGGTTGCTCGTTTGCATGCCAACAAAATATAGTGAAGGAACTACAAAGAAGCTTTGAAATGAGAGGAGTATTAGAACGAGAAGAATTTTGAATTAATCAGGACAAGCTTGTATACGCAGATCCAAGATGCCAGAGGGTTTGGAAACTCTTTTTCTGTAAATCACTTCCTATCACAGACACTCTTTGTGAAAGGAGGATGGGGACGTGAGCTTAGGGGAGCAGGTGGAGAGAAGGCAGTTCCATCTCTGACATGCTCTGAATTAATGTGGATGTCAGGCAGGAGCCAAGTGTATAGAGGTAGGACTGTATATAAAACTAAAGATTTTGCAGCTACTGTGTTAATGATGAGGGGCAGATCCTTAGCATGTTTGATTTTTCAGAGAGCTAATATAGGTAATGCAAATCACACCAACTGGTTATCTATCCCTCCATTTTGTGCTATTTCTCCTCTTCACTCAGCCTCATCTTCTTTCATTTTTATGATAAACAGGACTTGAACTCTGCTAAGCCTCACAATTCTGCATCTCATTGATGACTCATTAAGATTTTATCATTACAGTGACATGTTATTGAACCCCGTTTCCTTAGGGGGCTGGTTTGGTGATTACAGGAGTAACCAGTGACTGCTTAATCACCCATTTCATTATATTCATATTAATAATAAATACCAGGAGGTAGACAGTTATAATTGCATTGCTAGTTTAGGAAGACATAAGCCCATAAATGTTGGCTACATTGAAATACAAATTCAGTCGTAAATATCACACGAATAGATGTGACTTGGAAGGTGCAGAGAAGGGTAAGAGAGTATAAACATTGTTATTTTAAAGAGAGTTATTGTCTTGGCAATTATGATGCTGTTTAATTAAGCAGAAGAAAAATACTTCCTCAAGCATGAGCAGCTTAGAAGAGATGAGGTAATAAGGTATTCTCATATTTTCCATCAGGGAGAGAAACCCCAAGGAACCCTCCACAGCAGCCTTATTGCGATGCTCTTTGGAGCAAGAGGTCATAATTTGGTATGTTCATAAACTCCACAAAGTATGGCCTGTGTCTCTGGGTTTGAAGTCTTCCTCCTTTGATCAGCAGGTACTTTCCAGAGCAGGGACTTTCAGCACTGTCTAAGTCTCACAACAAAACAGTTCCCCACACTTACCAGGGATGTTGAGCAGATGGCCTCTTCTAACTCTAATGAACTGTGGTAATCACACTGAAGGTTTGATAGAATATGATCCATCACAAAGTGACAAAAATGCTGACCTGGATATGTGCTGAACTGCAGACACAGACAAGAGAGAGGTTTTTTTCTGGTTTACTATATATGCCTATTTTAAGATTAGATGAACTGTTATCCATAGGTGTTTGCTTGTAACAGAATCATAGGATGACTATCTAAGTTTTGACACCTAAGTTAAAGCACCTAAGTTGAGTAAGGGCTTGTGAGGAAACATATTGGACCAGGGAGTCATGAATAGGAACAAGTATTCCTCCCAAAGCAAGATAATACTTTCATGGCTAGGGATTTCTGAAAATTACATCTCCAATCAAACCTGATATTTCTGAGAATCTAGAAGAATATCTGTCCATTCCTCATTATGTTTAAAATGAGACTTGCCTTTATTTTATTTTGAACAATTCAAGTTTCTGTTGCAGAGATTTATTTTCACATATCTGAAAATGTTTACTGCACAGTGCAGCTAAAGTAGTTGTCAAAAGTAAAGTGAAGGCAGAGTTGCTTCCTGAATAGGACTGAGAAAAATCTAGCCTAAGTTCAGAAGGTGGGTGCTCAGGCAGCTCATCACTCAACTTAATTCATTACTTAGAGCTGCACATATTTATGTATCACGTTAAAAATCAGACAGCTCGAACGAGCAGAAGCTGGAAACGTTACTTCATGTTTCTTCAGGTAAGGGATTTCATGCTCCCAACTGCTAGGTTTTTTGTAAAACAGGAGGTTCATAATTGTGCCAAGCTTTGCAGACAATTAAATGTGGTTTGAGCAATCTGTGAGGTTTGCCTGTAAGGAAAACAAGCAGAGTGTATCCTAACAGGGCTTAGGCTACAATCACTGTCAATAACTCAGTGCTCAGTTCTCTGAAGCATCTCTGGGATTTCAGCGCTGAATGTTTAGATGCTAGGATAGTTTGACATCTAAAGGATTGAAGAAGGGGGCTAGCAATGCCAGCAGTCACTAAATACCTGAATATTCTCCTGAGGCATCTTAGTACTTCAGCTCTCCTTGCCAAGCTATCCCTCCAAGTGTGTGCATCCAGGGGGAATCTGACTGTGCACAGCTTCTGGCTGGTGCGATGCTTCAATTCATAGGGAATTCATCATTAGTTTCTAGGGTCATATTTCTTTCAGGGAAGAAATATTCTATTAAGCTATTAAGTTTCAATAGTTTACTTTAAAATGATAGAACTTCATGGTAGGGAGAGATGTGAGGAAGTGGGTCCAGGTTAAATAAAGACAAGAGCTAGGAAAAATAGACTCAATGATTTGCAGAAAAAGGTCATGTATATCTTGGACTCCTTGAAAGATTGTGCACTAAAACTGAAAACCACTGAAGGGCTGAGGAAACCAAGACTGGGAGATAAAGGAATGTTTTTATAGTTGGACAGTCTTCAGGTAGACAAAAAAACATGGGGGTGGTTTTGAGTAATCTGACTTATTTGTGCTCACATGCACAAATGCATAAATAAAGAAAAGAACTACCAGCTTATTGTCCACCAAAAATGTTATAGGACCATACAGGAAAACTGAGACACAAGGCTCCTTCCTTATTGCAATGGAACAGCTGAAGGGTCTGACACCAGAATATATTTTAAGTAGATCAAGAAAAGAAACACAGCTATAATCCAGCCATTTAAAATTTACAATACATTTATAATAATAGAGTCAAACTTTGCTAATATGCATTTTGATTGACTATACATTCTCATCTCACCTCCATTGCTCCCTCAGGCTCCGCATCCCTAGTTAGGCAAATAGTTGGCCTTTACCAGATGACATTACATTGAATTCACTATCTGAGTTACAATTAGATAAAGCACTCATTTTTTGATCTTATATTCTTCTGAGTTACTGGAAAGAAGAGATAAAACCCCTGCAGTCTTGGCTCCTGAGGCTTCTCACACAATAGCACATTGCCTTGCCTCAATGAAATATGCATAATTGGTTAGACTCTTCTCTAAAGACACAATTAGTACCTCAAACCCTGAGCTCTTTTATTGCAAACAGCAATAGAGATTCCAAAACCTTGCCTCACTGTTTTCCTCCTAGTTTTAACAATGCTTTGGTTTGAACTGAAGGAAGTTTGAGAAATACCTACTTATAAGCAGGCAAAGCAGAGAGGTAATACCAGCTTGGACAAGAATAAAGGGAAGGGAATTTTGTAGTGCTCAGCTAAACTGTCTGCTGCAGAGTCACTGGGGAGAGATTTCCAAGTGCAGAGACATTAAAAAAATGTACTTCAGAAATTGATATTTTGAATAGGCAGAGTAAAAATAATCTTAACATCAACAAAGGTTAAATCTCTATTCTGGCTTCTACCCATTGGTAGAAGGAGGAATTACCTTTCTATTATCTGTCTTCACTGCACCTGCCACAGAGAAACCCAATGATGGCACAATGATGACGTAGTTTAAAAATACTAGATCTCCAAACTAGAGTGTGCTATTTACTCTTAGTTTTTTCTCTGAGAAGATTAGCTAAGGAATGTAAGTACTCTGCTACTTCATTCAGTTCTTAAAGAAGATAATTTTGTAGGATGCTATTTCATATTAAAGCTCCTAAACAAGCACATAATTACAGGAAATTCCCAATTCAAGCAGTATTGTGCCACTTCCCATGTAACTGTGTACTCAGGTTGGTACACCTACTCTAACATATCCTATATGTTTAAATTACCCCCATGACCCCTAGAAAGTCTAGTCTGCTTGTCCATTAGTAAACTGATCTTTGGGCACTGAGTGGAACACAGAAGTTTTTCAGTTCAGTGGGAGTCACTTGGGTGAAATCCCTCACACAGCTTTAGCAGATAAACCTCTTAGAACCACAGAAGGGAGGATAAGGTAGAAATGATGGAGGATTTTGTGATCAGATTTCAAGTTGTCATTATATAATTATTTCATGCTTCAAATGTCTCTCCCCTCTTGCTTGCACAAGCTGTAATCATTGCCTTTAAAGCAGCATGGAACTAGAGAATCTTTGCTGGTGAGTGGCAGTGTCCTAAATGTAAAATATTCCCCTGTTGTCAAATCCAAGTCTGCTCTTTCAGTGTCATGTAGGCATTCATCCTTATTAAACAGGGCTTGCTATGCAGCTTAACAAGCAGTCATCTTTTTCCTGCAGTTTTGGCACTGTAGTAGGGAATGGAAGTCCACAGAAATCTTTTACTCCACATGTGGAATTAAACTACCTTTTGAGGTTGGTGCAGGACGCACTGAGCATTTCAGAACATTAACATTACAGGGTAGTAAGTTTTCTACTCCAAATCAGGGAGAAGTCCCAGGAAGACTGGTAATTATCTCTCACCAAATCCAAAGATGTTGGATACCTTTGGATATTCTTTGAAGCACCAGACTAAAGGGACCTCACTTGTGAATTTCATGTAGATAATATGGACTTTGAACATTTTAGATTTTCAAACTACTAAATTTTCCCTTGATAGTGCAAACCTCAGCATTGCAGTTTGAGCCTACTGCCTCTTGGTTTGCTTAATTATCTTAGAAAACATCTATAGAATGATCAGAAGGAAGGAAAAATCTATCATGTATGTTCTGGCAGCATCAATTTGACACCATTTCTTCACTTAGTATATCACTATTTCCTTGCAAGTGCTACCATGTGCTTCTCAGCTAGCAAGCTGGATGTGAAATCTTCATGACAGGCCAGTGTATCTGAATATCATCACTTCTTTCCTGCACCTGTGAAATGACAGCCCGTCCAGGTAGCTTTCCTTCTTTAGCATCAGCTTAAGATATTGCACTGGGTTCCACTGCAGTCTCATGTGTGATTTGATGGGTGATTAAGTCGATCTAATGCTGCTTCTGAAAACAGTTTCACCTCTACTGCTTCCCTTGACTTACCGTTGCACTCATAAAAACCTTACCAGTTTTCTGCCAGTTTAGTTCTCTGAACAGGTAAGTTCAGAGAACTTATTAGACAAGTATCACTTGTGGTGCAGAACTGGTAAAACAGCCCTTTTGGCTGTTGAATACCCTTTCCTTAGACTAATCTGTGTCATTAAACAACACTGACAGAGGACAATAATTCTTCTGTACAGTGGCAACTGCAGTAAAAGCTTATTTTCTAGTTAAACTTCATTATGTGAATTCTCTATAACCATGACCCCTCTTCCCTCACCTTTACTTTTTTCCCTGTTTTCTGTAGAAATCTTTCATCTCTTTTCTTTACCACAGAGAAAATACATGCATCTACCTGTATGTCATTAAAGAGAGAGGGACAGGACTTAACTGTCAGACCTGGATCTTTCATTTTCATATTTTCTTTACTTAAATACTTTAACAAGCAAATTTCTGACTTTTGCTGACAAATATTTAGCTCTCCATTTAGCAACATCATACTTGTTGTGAAAGATTTTTTTTTTTGTGCCAAAATAAGTGCAAGCCTGTTGTCTGATATCAGCAAATGCAGTTATCTGTTCCAAGTTTCTCCTGTCATATTTAATTTTTATGACCTAAAACCAACAAATCAATTTGCAACTGTCTCTTTTGTGTCCAAATGGAGACTGAAGAATTATATTAAGATATATGCAGCTGATCAGTCATTGATAAAGAACTGCAGGTTCACAGGATGAAGGTTAAATACACTAATATAGAGCTGAGAAACTGTCAATTTTCCAGTCACTTTTCTAGACAATGTGATATTTCCAGGCTCAGTACAACGATGGATTTAATAGGAGCTAGACCAGAATAAATCTCAGATGTGAATCTGCTATAACAAAATTTCCACAGTCTGATTTACTCTAGACTTGATCTTTTAACAAGTCCTGTTTTATTCAGATACAATATATCTGCATTGGAAATTGGCATTGGGCCAATGCCAAACAACAGAAAAATCCAGAAAAAAAAAAAATACATCAATTGTTAATAAATTGCCTTATTTTCTTTCAGTTATGGATCTCAAAGTGTTTTGCAGATACTAATTCCTTCTTCTTTGTTTTGTACATTTTTAAGGGCTCTCCCAACAAATACTCTGAATATGACAACAAGCTAGTGAAGGAGGGGATGAAGGAGGTATGCTATATGTTCAATTTGAAGAAAAATTCAGATACAACAGAAGTCTATGGTCACTCTTAGCATCGAGAAAGATCAGGGTACCTAAATCTATTCTGCCCCAATGTTAATGGTCAATAAAGACTTTCTCTAGAATTCTAGTAAAAAATGAGAGTATTTGGTCACTTTCTGTATAGCATCCCTTCTTGTATGTTTTTAGCACCTACCTTTTAAAAACTGCAGCTATCACACCTTCAGAAGATAATCCCTGGCATGACCTTTATCCTTACGCATCTGTATAACATAGACCAAATAGAAGACTTTTGAGCTCTAGTTTGGATCTACCTGCCAGTTCAGAGGGAATGATTAGACTAGAAAGTTGTGGGGGATAAGAATTTGTGCAATAGTTTCAGAGAAGAAAAGAGAATGGATATATTCATGTTTCACTGTACTTCTTTCTGCAAGCATCATCTTGAATATTTACTGACTTCTGAATACCCAAGACAGAAGTTAGAGTTGGCAGGCTACAAGAGCCTTGTTTGGAAAGAAAAACAGCCCTTGTCTTACCTTCTGAAACAATGAATTGTAGTCAGTATAAAAAGCAGCTCAGGATGACAGGGTGGGAAGGATTATTTGATATTTTAAGTATTTTTTATATAAAATGATAAAGTTCTACCTTGAAGAAGGTGAAAGTATAGTGATGGTCAGCTGCTACTGAAGTCTCCTGATCTCAGTGGGGCAGGAATTCACACACATGCTTGGAAGGAAACAGACTTGTCAGCATCATACCATCTTCATCCATCTTAAGTGTGCATCTCTCTCAAACTAGATGTCAAGGCTCTCTCAAATCAATAAGGGAGATAGATAAGCATCTCCAGAGGATACTTTGTTTAATCACAGGTGTTTATGTAGTGAATGGAAACCTTCATATGTAGTTTGGATTAAATGGATAAATTAATTCAGATGAATATTAGTCTATAGAATTGAAAGCAGAATCCAGCCTAGCTTCTTTTCTTCACTACTTATTAGTTTATAGTGTATGATAGAAATAATCTGCTATTTCTATGCAACCAAAGGATTTTGAGACTGATTCAATATTCTATCTTTGTTATCATTGTTTTAGTTATTAAACAATCTCAACAGCTGTTTACTGCATTTTATAGCTCAAAATAAACAAAAGTGATCCTTTAATTGATTCTTTAATGATGTATTTTATAAACTATCAAGTATGTAATAAAATAAATATTCTATACTATGAAGTTGTTTTTTTTTTTTTTTTTTATATGAGCATTCTGAGTATCTCTAAATGGCAACAGATTTATATTATTGCACAAATGGAAATCTGTTTTGCTTTCCAAACTTCACTTACTATTATAGAAAATAAAGAAAGTAATTGCTGGACATGGGATAAACAAGCTTTCGTGATTGTATTTTTAAATTTTAAAATACAGTGATTATAGAATCATAGAATGGTTTGTGTTGGAAAGGACCTTTCAAGGTCATCTAGTCCAATCCCCCTGCAGTGAGTAGGGACATCTTCAACTAGATCACGTTGCTCAGAGAACCACCCAACTTGACCTTGAATGTTTCCATGGATGAGTCTTCTACCACCTCTCTGGACAACCTCACCGTAAAAATTTTCTTCCTTACATCTAGCCTAAATCTACCCTCTTTTGGTGTAAAACCATTACCCCTTGTCCTATCACTACAGGCCCTGCTAAAATGTACCCCTTCAAGTATTGAAAATCCACAATAAGGTTTCCCCAGAGCCTTCTGTCCTCCAGGCTGAACAACCCCAACTCTCAGCTTTTCTTCATAGGAGAGGTGTTTCATCCCTCTGATCACTTTTGTGGCGCTCCTCTGGACTCGCTCCAACAGATCATACAAGTGTGAGCATTTTGGTAGAAGTAACAGTACTTTCAAAGTCTTTCTTGTCTCTGGAAGGAAACAAGAGACCTGGTCATTTGGGATATGGAGAAGGCTGAGGTATTCAATTACTTCTTTGCCTCAGTCTTCACCAACAAGTTCTTGAGCCACACACCCCAAGTCACAGAAGGCAGAGGCAGAGACTAGGAGAATGAAAAACCACCCACTGTAGGAGAGACCAGGTTTGAGACAATCTGAGGAATTGAAGGTGCACAACTCAGTGGGACCTGATGAGGTTCATCCATGGGTCCTGAGAGAACTGGTGGATGAAGTTGCCAAGCCACTGTCCATCACATTTGAGAAGTCATGGCAGTCTGATGAAGTTCCCATGGACTGGAAAAGGGGAAATATAATCCCCATTTTTAAAAAGGGAAATGAGAAAGATCTGGTTGACTACAAGCTGGTCAGTCTCACCTCTGTGCCTGGCAAGATCATGTAGCAGATATTCCTGGAAACTATGCTAAGACACATGGGAAATGAGAAGGTGATTGGTGATTGGAGGGCTGGAGCACCTCTCCTGTGAAGACAGGCTGAAAGAGTTGGGGCTGTTCAGCCTGAAAAAGAGAAGGCTCCGGGGAGATCTCATAGTGGCCTTCCAATACCTGAAGGGGGCCTACAAGAAAGCTGGGGAGGGACTTTTCATAAGGGCTACTAATGACAAGACAAGGGGAAATGGGTTTAAACTGAAAGAGGGCAGGTTTAGATTAGATATTAGGAAGAAGTTCTTTACTGTAAGGGTGGTCAGACACTGGAACAGGTTGCCCAAGGAAGTTGTTGATGCCCCCTCCCTGGAAGTGTTTAAGACCAGGCTGGATGAGGCTTTGAGCAACCTGATCTAGTGGAGGGTGTCCCTGCTGAAGGCGGGAGGATTGGAACTAGATGATCTTTGAGGTCCCTTCCAATCCAAACCATTCTATGATTCTATGATTCTATGATTCTATGAAAACCAGCATGGCTTAATTTGGTATCTTTCTATGATGGGATTACAGCGTTGGTGGATAAGGGAAGAGCAACTGATGTCATCTACCTGGACTTGTGCAAGGCACAAGTTCTGTGATAAAAGATATATTACTATCATCACTGACATTTTTTTCCCTCTGGAAAGCAGAACATCATAACAGTTTTTATTTCAGACCATGTTTACAATATTTCAATTGAAGGCCTTGCTTCTAGTCCTTGCACTGGTTTCTAGCTGATCTTTTGCAACTTCTCTATATCTTTAGTACACTAGAAATTTCACTTTGGAAAATTTACTCTCCTGACCTGGAAAAAATTTTAATCAATATCTTTACCCGAAATTTCCCGTACATGATCCAGTTCTTTTGGCAATTCAATTTCTACAATTTCTCATAAATGTCTTTCATCAAGAAGCATCCTATCTCCAGCAGGATGACTGTGTCAGCCCACGGAAGATGCCTGGCAGTCAGTGCACAGCTGATCATCAACATTTTTTTTTTTTTTTCATGTCATTGAGAAAGAAACTGTGAGGACAAAATAATACAGATGAAGACATGACTAATTAGCTGATTAAATGAAGGTAGATCAGGGATGTTCAACTACCTAGAAGTATTCATTGAAAGAACATGCTTTCTTCAGCCTCATACCTCAGGAGAGCAATGTCTGGAGAAGGCCATTGAGACCTATTAAAAACACTTTAAAGTAGTGGTAAGAAAAGAAGTTTGAGAGATATGACTTTTCCACACTTGATCTTAGGAAATATAGACAAGTGCAGCTGCTGCTGTAACAGATAAAGGAGCACCATAAGTGAGATTAGATAGCTGAAATGAAGCAAAAAATTAATATAACTCAAGACTGTAGCTGAGCTCCTGAAGTGGTTAGGCAAAGGATTATGTCAATTTTCAGTGGGTATTTTAAGTGGTTTGTATACTGCAGCACAGAGCCTGTGAAACAAAAAGGAAAAACTTGAACTACTATAGGCTTGGATCTTGATAAGGACAGAGATCTCCCTCATGTTAACAGGAAGATAAACACTACAGAAAAAATACCATTAGGAAGACTTTCTTTTGCAGAAAGACATCAAAAATTACTGCAATGACTGTGCTATTATTCCTGGAGATGATAGCCAATAGAGTTTTCCAGGAAATCACAAGAGAAATGTACAAATTACTATTGCTTTGGACATAGTTTTGAAAGGAAATGAAGACATTATAATAGCCTTCATTCCTAGGTGGATGGCAAATCAATCAAGAAAGATGCTAGCAAATAAGTAAGATGCTTACAGAAAAAAAAAAGTGTCTTCAGCAGAGGTTACATCCTAGATATTAAGAAGTACAGAGGTGAAAAGAGAATTGTCAAAATGTGGTCTGCACTTATCTTTGCAAGGTATATTAAAAGAAATATTAAAGTACCATTCAACTAAATTGAAAGTTAGTCTACTAATGAAATTTGCTTGTGTCTCAATTTTATGGTGCATTGTTAACATATAGGGTAGTCAGAATGTCACATCAAAAGAGGCAGGTAAAATCCAAGACTAGAAAAAAGAGAAAAACAAATAGTATAACATGGAAGTTCACATGCATTACTATCAACTGTGAGATTATCGGTTGGAAAGAGTTGAGGAAGAGCCAAGAGTAAATTTGTTAAATGATCATAGAATGGCAATAAATCACCAAGGTTTTTCCTGTACAGGAAAAAGATTATTCATACAATTCTGCAAGAAACTGAGATCTACTCCAGTACAATCCCAATCTCTCATGTGTAGGAAGATTCCCCGAAATATTCACGGAGTCCTCATGGAGGTAAGAGTGAACTTTCGTAAAGTGACGTTTATTAGCTAAAAACAGCACACTTTATAGGGTTCTACAGGGTTCATGTGGTACAAACAAACTACTATTGGTTTAATTAACTCATGTTAAGAAGATATGAATTTAAACTGAAATAGAAGTAGAGACATTCTAAAGTGGTCAATAAATAGGAGAAGAATGAAAGATCTTTGTTTGTCCAAACCCATAAAATGAAACCTCAAAAAATTGATTTTTCCTTGAAAATGTTTCTGGAGAATGAACAGCAGGAGGAGGAAGAGCTTCACAGTCTTCAGGACAAAACTGGTGCGAAAATAAGTATAACATGGATACAAGTAAATGTAGGCAGATAATTACTGAGGTTTATGCTCCACAACAGCTTTTGAATGATAGTAGTAATGGAGACAAAAACACAGAGGAATTTGAAGAATGCCTTGCTAGAGGTATTAGCCAGGCTGTCTGAGATAGCTAGTCTCAACAAGAGCAGGCAGGGGGGACTTGATGACTTAAAATCTTATTTCTGTTCTTGTGTTTCTAATCATTGCATCCTTGTGTCAGTTATGCTACTGGTTTTGGGCCATGGCTCTGGTTTTGGAATGTGAAGGGTTTGATATACCAGCATTTCCAGAAGTTGTTTATGTGCTTTTAAATATTTAAAACTGTACCTTTCTGCACCTAGGGAAAAAGGAAATGCTATTTGCTTTTAAAAGTGGGTTTGCTAGTACTAAGACCATGCAAACTCTAGTCTTCACTGCTACTTAAACAGAAATTTGAATGCCAGAATCAAAGGTATCAACACAAATGAGAAGGAAATTTGGGATGCAAGTTAGAAATGAAATGGCTCATCAGCAATCTTTTTGTTCTTTTGTGAGGATAAGTACCTTCTACAAACATCAGCAATTGCCTGAACACACCTGAGGGATTATTTTGAAGCAGAGTATACAGAGAATCTTTCATAAATAATAATAAAAATACCCTATCCAAATTGTCAGATGTTCCCCGTGCTTTCAAAAAGCTACCAAATTGATTTAACTTCTTAAATGGTGCATTTATTTTGTATCAGTATAATCACCAGCACTTAAGTTATTAGAACTATTTTTCGGTCCTGAGCTGATAAAAAATGTTACTAAATCTATCCCAAAGAGCTGCATTTTTATAGCTGTTAGGAACTATCAAACATGCCAGCATAAGTCATTTCAGACAGTTCCACTCTGCGATCACACACAGAGCCATTTTGAATATTTTACTAATTCATTTATCAAGTACTAAGTTCCCAGCAGTAAGAAACTGAGCAATTGTCTAGGCATCTCTCTGGGTGTCTTGTCATTTCGTTTTCTCTGCCAAATAAATTATTGCTGTCTTTTGATTATGAATTCATTAAAACTCAGAGGAAACAATTATAATCTGTATTTAGGAGGCTAGCATGTTTCTTATATATCTGATTTAGTAGAATTACATACAATATTGATTCTAGAGAATAAAACATTTTTGTAGAAAGAAGATGTCACTATATTCAGTGACATCACTACATTGCTGTTGTCCTTCAGAGATGTTTTCTATTCAGGAAACCTATGGGCTGCCACAGAAACATGTTGCACTGCCTTTCCTTTACTGTGAATCTGTTTTATTCTCTGCCACAATTAATCAACTTCTCAATAATGGCAAAACACTGTTATTCTTTTATTATTTAACAAATGCACTTGTTTGGTGCCAGTAGATTAGATTTGAGGAGTGGCACTGGCTGCTGAAGGGTTGGAGAACCATACATTGTATGCAGTGTTGATTTTTTCTTTTCTCACTACTCCCAGCAATGGCTATGGGAACCAAGGAGGTTTAGTAACAATACTTTGCTTTAGTATATGTTATTGTTTATTGGCATAGTTTCCCATTATCACTTATTAGCAGAACTGCAGGGAAATCTACCAAGGGGATGCAGAGCATGAGGGAGCATGCAGGAGATGCAGATACACTTAGTCTGTGCTCTAAGCAGGTGGCACCAGCCACCGCTGGTCCAGAGATGAGCAGCTGTGCTACCATGGTGCTCAGGGTGAGTAAAAAAAAAGCTGTAACAAGAGGCCAGGGGTAGTATCTCACAGCATGAATGAGGCAGGTACATTATTTCTTGTGTCTGACTGACTGCAGAACATTAGCAATAGAAAACAGATTGAATTCCGACTCCTTTGCCTGTTTTGCAGGAAGGGCTGTAAGCTGCCTAATTCTCTACTCCATCACACCAGTGTTACAGAAGTATAATGCTATTAAAATAGATGAAATTATCTTAGATTAAAATGGGTGTCATGTACTGGAGATCCATGGGAATAAAAGGTTTTCTTTGTGTAAGGGACATGTTCTGAGGCATAACAGATTAGTAAATGCAATTGATGTACTTTCTTGTCACATATTATAATAGCTTCTTATTATTTGTGCTATTTTTAAACAAGTACAACTTGTAATTTTTTCCAATGAACTGAGAATCTCAGTGAGCAAGGCATATTATAAGCCTCTAATTCTGTGCATTGCAGCCCGACATATGTCAGACACCATACAGAAATGTAGCAACAGAATATTATAGCTGTTAAGCATTGCTTTTTGTTGTTGTTGTTTCATAAAATTATATTTTGTCTGCTACAGACTTAAAAAAAAAAAAATCTGTATATCTCTACAGGCTATTAAAAATGTCTAGAGTGAAAAGCAAAGTACTTCTAAAAGTTTCCTTCTACCATATGTTGTTACAAAATTGCTTACATATACAGGTAGCACACATTAGAACTCTGTAAAACTGCCAAATATGCTTCAGGTAATCTTCCTGCACACACATTAAAAGTATCAGATTTTGAAAAGGGGTAAATGCATCATACATTAATTTTTCATCTCATAAGCCAGTGGGAAAGCCTGAGTAGCCTCTAGCAAGTGTCGTCCAAGAAAGAGAAAGAAAGCATGTGTTTTTTGCAGAGTAAGGGCTATATAAGCAAATGAGGGAACTACAGGGCAGAAAATATGTTTTCAATACAATATGTATGAAATTTGATGGGCCTTGGCCAAGCTACTGGAAAACATGTGTGCTGTAGGTTAGACTAATAACTATGTTCAAATGACATCTTCAAAAGCACCAAAAAATGATCCTTTATTAAAAGCTGACAAGTTTTAAGGTCTTAGCTTACTGAGGAACTTGTGAGCATTAAACATTATGCTTGTTAGGACACCAGCCTATGAGCTCAGTAGGAAGATGAGAAACTTTTTAGACAATGAAAAATATGGCACATTTCTTGACCTAATCCGTCTTTTTCTCTTTCCTTTTCTTCCAGCATTGCAAATATGGATTGTATTTCTCCCTTCCCCAAGATATCAACTGTTAATAATTCACTATGATGATTTTGGACATTTTATATTTAAAGTTTGCATACAATCTACTGATTAAATTGCATTATGAATAGTTGGATGAATATCTTATTTAACAAATTACTTTCTTCTGACACCACAAATTGTACTTTTGCAACAAATGACTGGCTATTTTAATAAGAATGAATGTAATTATTTTACAGTCTGTGCTCTTTACAGGCTAGTGTACTTCATTTTCATGTAGGAAGTCACTGAGTATTATTGGAAAGGAGGATTTTTAAAGTTGCCATTTATGTTTATAATTTACAGAAAATGACCTTGCCTGGAAAATAAATAAGATATGTGCGGGTCTTCAGTGGAATTAGTGAACCTAAAAACCCATGAATCACTGAGTATTCTTTTTCTTTGCCACAAACCACATGGTGATATTTTCTTATGTTGTGTTATCAACTAAACCAAGAAAGAAAAAAGAAAAAAAATAAAAGCTAATATGAGAAAAAAAATCCTGAAGCAAAGCCAGCAAAGTGGACTTCATTCTTCCTCAAGACATGTGCAATCAGACTGGTAAACAATACCACTATTTTGCAGCTTTTTATATCATTTAATCTCAGATAAATTTAATCTCTTTTAATAGCGTTGTACTTTGAGATGCTCTAAGCCATCCAAATTGTGAGGGCTGCCTGCGATGCAGTCTTTGTCCAGTGCAGCTGCAAAGAATGGGAATCAGCTGAAGTTCATTTCACTTTGCATGTACCTTGTGGCTGTTATTGATAATTATCAGAACTCAGATGATAAATAATAAAATGTTGCATTAGGATAATAATAGATAGCAATTTAAGTGACATGCACAGATGTCAAAACCCCAAAGAAATCAAGAAGCTGTAGGTATCTATCATTGAAGCCCTGGAAAATTTCCTCCTTCTGTTTCTGTGTGCTAAGGCATTTGTGAAGGATTCCAGATTTAGATATTTTTTCATAGAATCATAGAATGGTTTGGATTGGAAGGGACCTTAAAGATCATCTAGTTCCAATCCCCCTGCCATCAGCAGAGACACCTTCCACTAGACCAGGTTGCTCAAAGCCTCATCCAGCCTGGCCTTAAACACTTCCAGGGAAGGGGCAGCCACAACTTCCTTGGGCAACCTGTTCCAGTGTCTGAACACCCTCACAGTGAAAAACTTCTTCCTAATATCTAATCTAAACCACCCCTCTTTCAGTTTAAACCCATTTCCCCTTGTTTTGTCATTAACTGCCCTTATGAAAAGTCCCTCCCCAGCTTTCTTGTAGGCCCCCTTCAGGTATTGGAAGGCCGCTATGAGATCTCCCCAGAGCCTTCTGTTTTCCAGGCTGAACAGCCCCAACTCTTTCAGCCTGTCTTCATAGGAGAGGTGCTCCAGCCCTCGGATCACCCTGGTGGCCCTTCTCTGGACTTGTTTTAAATAGCTGTGAAGTAATTTGACCACAGAACCAGGCAGGTATAATCAATTATCACTAGCCTCTGTAGGTACTATGCTAGTGACTCTGGAAAATCACTGAAAAACGAAAATGTGTTTTAGTTCTACAGGTCATACTGGCTTCAGCCTATAAACCCATCAAGCTATGAGGAAGAGAGTTACTGTATCCCTGCAAACCCACAAGTTCAGATTGCAAATGCAAGGAAGCACAGAAACTGCAGTAGTTCTTTAGGAGTCTCTACTTCAACATCATTTAATCTGATTTTGCTATGCTCTAATTTAGTTCCTTTATCACGTAATCATGATATAGTTCCTCAGTCTCTTCTTTGTACATGTTCTACAATGTGCAATCAAATAAATATTTCCCAAGACAGAGAACTAGTGCCAGAACCCATGAGTTAGATAAAACACTTGACTTCTAGAGGTAGAAGGTTAGAGTCTCCCTGAACGAGAGCAGGGGCAGATTGTGTCTTTCCCACATCTTGCATCACTATTGCAGGGATGTTAACAAGGTTGGAGACGGGGCTGGGGATGTGTAGGAGAGGTGAAGCTCCAGCAATTCTGGTTTTGAGTGGGTAATCCACCTTTCTAAAAATATTTTAATGAAACAGAGACATTCCCTTTATCTAACTACATATATTTGCTTATATATGTGTACACATATTTGTGTATGTATGTGTGCATATATATATATGTGTATGTTTATATAGAACTGTGATTCTGTTTTGCAGCACAATTTGCTTGAAGTGGAAGCAGGTGAAGATCCTTATATCAGTTTTGCCCATGATGCTAATCCCGTTAACTAAAAAATGAAATACTCTAGGAAAAAAATAGTGATGTGAGGAAAACGTGTTTAGACAGGTTCCAGCCTGAAGGACAATGAGATCTTGGAGACAGAAGTTACTCAAGGGGAGCAGTTACAGTCACATGGATGCTCATTTACAGCTTTTTGTCCTCCCTCCATCCTCCTCCAAATACTTCAGGTATGCCTTAGCTCTATCTGCTAAAAATTACCAGTGCATTTGATGTGACCTGTTCACAATGCATTGCTGATCTGGGTTAACTGACACAGATGAGCCCCGTGAAGGCACTGATTCCATCTGTCACAACAGGTTATCCTTTTACACCTCAGTATTTTCAACATTGATAAAGTTATTGGTATTAGATTTCCAGGTAACTCAGTAAGCTTAAATAGGCCACCTGACGCTCCATCAACACAATTTCACCCAATGTTTCTCTGAAATTGTTCTTAGGTTATGACCATATTGAGTAAGTTTCAATCAAGAGTGAATTTTTATGACATTTTGTAAAGCTGTGAAAATGAGTATTTATAATGGGAAGCGTGAAACATCTTTAACTGTAACTACACTGCTAGGAGCTGAAATAGTAAAAGAGCTTACCCTGTTCCATTTCACATTGTATAAGCTATTAGACTGAGGAGGTGGAAGTACAATTTAATTCCTCTCTTCCATTATGTTAAAGGTATATTTGTTTTTAGCTCATTTCACTGATGCTGTTTTACATTTTACCCTTTAGCATCCAGTAAAAACAAAATAAAAACGAAAAAGGTACAAGAAGGGAGAAATGAAACTGCTGTAGAAAATAACCTTAGAGAATAAGACAACTTTGTTTATAATCTAACAAAATGTTTTTCATGAGTGTGAAGGAGTAGAAACCACGCTGTAATACCAAGTAACTCAAATCTGTTGTGTTGGGAGGAAATGAAAAAGTCAGTAGTCATTGTGCGAGGGGCCCCACTATACCACTGAGCTGTACCTACTGACTACAAAAGTAACTAACTGATAATTAGGAAATGAAGACACAGTAGCCACTATATTTGATTGACAAATAAACAAAACTGTACTAGGATCTTCTGTGTTGACGTGTCTTCAGTCTTTGTCTCTCTCTCTCTCTCTCTCTCTCTTTTTTTTTTTTTTTTTTTTTTTTTTTATGTAGCTGACAGTTCTCCTGAGAACTGCAGTTCCTACCCTGCTCTGATCCAAGTCTGATGTCAGTTTGCCTAGCAGCACTATTCACCCAGACAGTCCCAAAAGCCAAGAATTGCTTCCCTGCTCTATAAAGGTTCTTTCACTTTCTCTGCACCCTCAAGAAATGAATTCTGGTCCACTTAAAACTCATTTACTTCCCAGCAGTTTCTTGGGTGCAACTGAATTCTTGAACAGTATAATGGCTTTTAATCAAAAAGAAGCCTCTAAGAGACAGAAATAGAAATGGTGGAAATTTCTGATTGTTTAATCATTTGTGGCACACTTGAGATTTCATACAAATACATGAAGAGTTTCCAAAAACAAGTCAGTAGTTGTGCATGTACTGCTTAAACTGAACATCACCAGTAGAATGAATCAACATGAAGAATATGGCATTTGTAACGAAGGTGGTGATTATATATTTTTGCTAATTTTCTCATCTGTTGCAAAGTTGAGGGTTCCCTTCTATCTGTGTCCTTCACTGCAGGCCTTATTCTTTCCATAAAATAGCTACATGGGTTATTTTAGTGGGCATGGTGCTGTTGAGTTAATGGTTGGACTTGATCTTGGAGGTCTTTTTGAGCCTTAATGATTCTGAGTTTCTATTCTATACATGAAGAGGTGAAGAGAGATGGAGAACGCCTTTAAATTGAAGTTTTATCCTGAAAAAAGAGGCAAACCCAACATTTTATTTTCTGTGGTATTCAGAGCTATACATCCTTCTTTGTCAACTGACTCAGTTGTTAATCTCTTTCTACCCTTGTGAGGGTCTCAAAGGCAATGTAGACACAAGTGAGGATACATGCTCCTGCTCACATACTGAATTACCCAAACACAAAATCTTTATTCTTAGCATAGGAATGGGAAGAAACAGAGTTTGATTTTCAGAAACTAATTTTTTTTATGTTTACCTGGAAATTCTTTTTCTTGTAAACAGTGGAGATTTAATAGAAAGAGTAAAAAAGGCTCTGTGATGGTAACAGACTTGCATCTTTTTTAGTAGTTCTGTGAGTCACTCAACTCATTTCCAATGAAATGAAGCTCAGCTTTTCTCTCAGGGTTTATACACTTACAGATATGTGGGTCTTTGCAAAGATCATTATAATGTGACCTTCATCACTGTGTACAGACAGTAAGTAATAATGTAAAAGAAATACATCATAAGAGTTTGATTGTGTGACACAATTATTCAATGTTTATGTTCTATGCAAAGCCATTCCTGTCAGTGGAGTACTGTGGGAGCTGCTCTTTCTACAGTGCCAATAGCCAGCCTGCTGCTGTTTGAGTAAACTTGAAGAAATCAGTTCCTTTCCTTATAGGTAATTTTACATATCTGGCCAAGTTAGAAGGATCAACAACAACATGTTGGGGCACTGTTTTCAGTGAGAGATGAGCAACAGCACGGACCCTGAGCTTGCCGGAACACTCCAGCTGCTTGTTTTCTGTCTATCCTTGCTGCTTGTTCTCAACTTCATGGGATTCATGTTCAGGGAATTACATTCTGATGCTGAGTTTGGGAAAGTCAGTGCTGTCTGTCTCTTTCAAACCATTCTTGATTTGTGTCAAACAAGACAAGGTCCAAACAAAGGCTGAGGACTGTGTCAGAAAACTTAGCATACTCAACTTTCCAAGTGATTTCAGAGCTTGCTGTTTTGTCTTCTCAAGAAAGCAATCTGGACAGTACAGAGGTTTGCAGCTGAGAACCAGCTGAGAACCACTTTTCACCAACAGCAGACACCCATCAGTGAGTACTGATCACCTGTGGCCATAATTTACATTTTTCTTATTTCATTTTCATGTCTTTTTTATTAGTTACAGCTGTCAGATCTTTCTCACCTCTCCAGTGTTCCTGGTAAGTACAGTGATGGGAACAAGTGCATGTGTGTCTTGACTCACAGCTTTCAGGAGGCAGAGCTTGTCTCCTGCTTGGCAGCTGCAAGAGCCTTGGGGAAAAGGTTTGAGGCCACTCAGCTGAGCAGATGTGCAGCAGCATCTGGGGAGTGCTGTTCTCAGCAGCTCCTCCAGCTGCAGTTGTTACCCATTAGCAAGCAGAAGCAGCATTGATCCATCACTGTGGTGGATCCAACCGCAGGCCTTCTGCTTCCTTCCCAGGAACGATTCCTTATCTCCTGCCAGTCAGCCTCACTCTTCTACTTTATTAATTACAGGTTCAGCTGTGAGTCCTTCCACATGCCCACTCTGAGAGTAATGGTCTGTGAGAAGTTTCATTAGTCTCCCATGTGGGCTTCCTGCACTGACAGATCCCTCAGAGAGAAGAGAGCAACTGTTAGCTAAATGCTGCTCTCCTTGCCCGCACAGGTGAGTGAGGACAGGGCGAGTAAATGTGGAGGAATGGGAAGAACTGACCCAGTCTCCTCACAGGACCCTCTTTGCAGACTCAGGCACACAGGGAGGCAGTAAACAGCAGTAGCATGGTGGCTATTTAAGGGCTCTTCTTCAAGCACCAGTTCTATGTCCTTCCTTGTCTATTTTCCTCCTCAATATCCCAAGTAACACCTGAAAGCTCCATTCGGAATTGCAGCTCTGTTATCCTGGCTGTGGCATGAAACTACATTAAGTCACAGCTCCCTGCTCCTAACACTGAGAAGTTGATGAACTAACTCGTTAATCCTGCAAAGATTTGGATGCTGTGCTGCTTTCCTAATGTGGTGAATCTATTGGCCATGTCACTCTATATCAGATAAATTTGGTTCATACCTCTCTGCCAGATTAGAGCTCACAGATTTGTTCACAGGAAAACATGGTTCTGAGGTGAAGGGCCAGCACAATAACACTGATTGCAGTACCTGTTCCCTTACATCCTGAAGGTCTCACATGAGAATTACACCTTTTCTGCCTGGCTCACTAGCCTTGTTTCTGACATGGCTGTGAATACCTACAAACATACACACACAGCACGTGCACGTGCAAAGTGCCACAGAACAGAACATGGCACAGAATAGCACCATATCCGAACTTTTTTTTTTTTTCTCTCTCCCATATTTTCTATATCCACACTGAAATTTCTGAATGCCTATTTTAATTATTTTATCTCTGCAGATATGTACTCATTCACATTCAGGGGTGGCATTATCCAAGACTGAAAATGACAATGACAAGTTATACAATCCTTAGGGTGATGATTTGAAGTTATTTTCATGGTATTAAGTGAAATCACTACAATAAAAAAGTCCATACAATGCACTCTAATAGCTTCCTTACCACACTATTAAATTCTATCACTGAAACTTCCTTGCATTTCTGCTGAGAACTAATGCAGCGTGAAGATTGAATTATCTCATGTCCATTTACAGATAACTTTTTAGGTCACTAAAGTGGGATAAGTCAGAAGGAAATGGCTACACCATGTTTAGCTTGGAAAGAAACAAACAGAAAGCTTGTATTTTGCACATATGTCCACAACAGGAAGAAACCCTCTTCCTCCTTCACCCAGAAATACACGGACACACGCAGACACGTCTGCACACACGCACAGCAGTGCTCACACACAGATCCATGAAGTCGAACAGAGCCACAAATACAGGAAGCTGTGCATGCACCTGGTGCATGGATGCACAGAGCCAGGTGCACAGAGGTGTGATCCTGCACCCGGCCATGCACACACAGAGGACTGCATACACAGCAAAGCGTGAAATTAAAAAAAGGTAACAGTCATTCCTAAATTTAAAATGAATTGCCTGCTCTCTTAAATCTAGCAGGAATTCATTTTATGTGTTGGACATAACTGGTCCTAATAATTTTCTTTTTTTTTTAAATTGAGGTCAAGTCAGATGAAGCGAAATGACAAGTATCCTAAGCTCACACCAAAGATACAGGGACTACTGAAAGGATGAAACTTTGAACTCATTAATTTCAACAAGAATTTAATTTGTGACATTGTCAAGTTAAAACTTCCCTATGGAAAATTGTGGGACTAGAATACCTGAGGGCTGGGTCTCATGCCTAAATATTCTCCATTGATCTCATCCCATTCTATGTTTCCTAAAAGAATAATCACACTGACATAGCCTCTACAAGAGGAGTTAAGAGAAGAGGAATATATTAAAAACACTGCTTCTGCCACACAGCATTTCCCTCACTGATCTTGATTTTCGAACTGTGCCAGCCTCCAGCCATTCTTTGTTTATTAGTCGGTGACTTGAAGTCAAACAGGAGTCTTTGAAATACTTCACAGTGAATCTTTCTGCTGATGGACAGATCCTTCATGATAAATCTGTTTCATCATATTGCCAATGGTTATATGAAGTACATAATTATTAATGCATAATTCCCCTATCTGTCTATCTAGATGCAATACAATCGAGTGAATAATTTATAATAAACAATTTAAAATTTGTGCCCATTTTCTTTTAGCATACTATCCACAAACACCTTATAATTCTCTGAGATGAATTCCTCAATCAGAATGACTTACTATAATTATGAAAACCTGATATAAAGTCTATTAAGTCAGTATAAAGTATTTCACTGAATTCTATGAACTCTGGATTAGACCTATAATTATTAGTCTGTAGATAAATCAGAAGAAGTTCAATAAAAGTACCTACGGTCATAATTTTCTTTCTAATTCTTTTGATTGAAAATCTTTCATTGCTCTGATTGGATATGCACCTAGGGAAACAGCTATACTGTGGAAGTCCAGTCTCACATTTAAGTTTCATGAGTCAAGTGCTTTTAAAGATCCCATCAGACAATTATTCATCTCTTTAGGCATCTAAATATCTCTCTTATATAATTCTTAAGATAACTCTCCATCCTATTACACTATACATGGGAGCCCCACGGCCAGGTCTCACAAGTTTCCAGTTTTTATTTCCTTAAGCATTGGACTGTGGGTTTTTTTTTTGTTGTTGTTTTATTTTGTTTTGTTTGTTTGTTTGTTTTTTTCCCCCAAAGATATTAAATGTCCTTCAATAAAGACCAAAAAATATAAGACAGCTAAAGGGACACTCTTCATTAAAAGTTCCATATATTATGATTTTTAGTTAATTCTAACCCTATCCAAAGCCAGGGCAAAGAAACTAATGGAACAGGCAGTTATTGATTTACAATCTACTTCACCCCCAGTAGTCAAAGCTCTCATCTTGCCAATATAAATTGCTTGTTTCCAAAACAGCAACTGCTACTAAGAAAAAGAAAAAAATAAAATTCAAAGCTGCTTTTTCTCTGTATGGGAAAACCTAGATTGGGTCTCATATTTCTTTGAATTAATAATTCTGCTTCCTTTTTTATTATGCCTTAAGCAGTCATCAGGCTTCAAAGAACTGCTGTGTTTGCTTTAACTCATCTGCAGTAGAAAATACCTTATTAAAGTAATGATCTAATGGTTTAAAACAGGGCACTTCTAAGTTTAATGGAGGCTCATTAAGTATTAATTCATTAGACAATGCTGCTTGTGATAAATATACAATTAAGTCACTATAATGCATCTTGTCAACTACCACCATGAATGGAAAGGCATGTGGGCCAGTATCCATGTGTACTGCATCATTTTGAAAATGCCTTTAAATATTGCTGTCATACAATTTCATGTATTGAAAGCTATGATTTGTAGTCTCTGTAGGATGCTGTTTGTTGTGGTGGTTTTAACATGGCCAGCAGCCAAACACCACACAGCAACTCACTTTCCCTTCCCTGATGAGATGGGGGAGAGAATCAGAAGGGCAAAAGTGAGAAAACTCATGGGTTCAGGTAAAAACATTTTAATAATGGAAATAAAAGAATAATGATAATAACAGTAATAATGGAATATTCAAATGAGTAATACAGAGTGCAATTGCTCACTACCTGCCGACCAGTGTCTAGCCCATTCCCCAGCTTGCGATCCCAGAGCAGAGACAATCCTGAAACCAAAACTGCAATCCTGGAAGAGAGGGAGAGCCCGAGAGCTTTCTGGCCAACCTTTATTTGTATACTGAACATGATGCTATATGATATGCAGTATCCCATTGGCATTTCCAACTGTCATTTTAGGTTTGCTAATCTTACTATGCTCCCTCCCAGTTTTTTTCTGCACCTGCAGACTAGAAAAGACATGGACAGTTGGAAAGTCCTTGATTTCCCAGTAACAACTAAAAAAATCAGTATATTACCAGGATTCTTACAACAAATCCCATACTGAAACCAAAACAGTGTTATCCTAGCTACTAAGAAGAAAATTATATCTCAGCTGAAACCCAGACGTCTGGTTTCCATTACAGGTATTTGGTGTGTATTAGACTACTGTAAAAAAAGTTATCCTAGTTCTCCTGAATGGGGGTTACTGACACCTTTCCTTACATAAAACTAGTCCCTCAAATGAGCTGGGAATAGATCTCTAGAAGAGGGGATTAGAGATTTTTGTCAAAGGAAATCTTGAGACCAGTAGAAACTGGGATGGTTGGGGTTTGTGTATTCCAGACTCCAGTTTTGATAGCCACAGAGGAAACCGTGTCCAGTGTGTATCTGTGTAGACCTGTAACACAGTACTGGTATTACTAGTAAGAAGTTATAAGCTTTTTACTGAGTTTACAAGGCCTCAGGAGTGAGGCTTGACAAGCTTGCTCTCCCTGATCTTAGCCAGCCTGCAGCTTTGTTTTAATTAGTTTAGCTGTGATAGCAATTTGTTTAATTGACAGGCATCCATGGCTAATTTGTTTTGCTTTGTTGTCTTTGTAAGGTGTGACCACAGTTTTATATAGATGGCTGTAACAAGCAATTATCTTGTGCTGAATGAGATATTTATTTCTCTTACACAATGATGTTTAGAGAAATACAGGCTTGTTATGACAATGGAGGTCTTGAGAAGCAGAGACAAAGGATGTGGCACAGAGGAGTACAGGCATGGGATAATAAGGGATAGAGGACAGCCTGGCACTGTGGACCCCATGGCTATAAACAACCCATAAATGGTCAAAGAAATTAGTCCTGGAGTTGGATGAAAAAGGCTTTAGGGCTAACAAACAGACTAATACTAAATAATGCATGTAAAAGTCATCATATGTAGTAATTCAGATGTAATGTGAAATTGAAGAATAATATAGAAAGAACTAGGTGTAAAAGCATGTTAAGAAACATAAAAAAAAACCAAAATGGGCCCTAGAATGAAGAAGAAACATGAACATCAAACATGAACATCATATTCTTCCTGGAGAAGGAATCCAGGTGTTGACAACTCACCTGAACACTCCCACTCCACGCCAGACTCAGAGAAAGAGCAGAATTTGGAGCATAACACCAGCAAAAAGGGTGTGTATAACAGTTTTAATTTATTGTGATTATTTTTATTTATTTTTTCTTTCTGTAGTAGTTATATCTGAATTAATATTAATACTTTGATTAGACTGATAAGATTTCCATTATACTAGCAATAAATTCTTGGCTTATGGTACTTTTCCTCCTTGTATATAACAAGAGTTTGAGCATGACCAGGGCTTTACCATCAGGTATGACAATGGTATGTCAGTGCCTTGGTTGTCTTTTTCTACATCACACCTCCCAACACCTATTGTCTAGTTGGGAAGTATTAATTTCCATGCACACAGGCATTTGTACTTGGTAGATTTTTTTTTCTTACGACCAAAGGGCACGGGACTTTCACAGCTCCAGACAAGGGTTAAGACAATATTTCTTTAGTGACCAGTGTGCCAGCAAGGTGCGCATTGCTCTCAAACACCAAATCAGTATATAACTAACTGTTCACTGAGGCATGTCTCAAGACTGAAGTCATGCATTACCAAAATCAATCATGAAACAAAGAAAAAGATTGACCTCTTTTTAGTATGAGTTATATAGAGTCTGTCTGCATAGAAAAGTGCTTATTTCTTCTAAGGGGTGTAATATGTTTTTGATGTATCGGCTTAAAGCTGGATCTCATTCTTGATGACTAACTCCCTGATCATTTATTGTGCACTCAGGCCAGCTACACTCTGGCTAAAGCCTGGAGTCAGCTGGCTCCCAGAAGAGGAGAGACGTATCTGAACTCAACACACTCCTCTCCTGTCATTGTGGACACAATTAGCTGGAGCCAAGTGAAGCAGAGAGGTTGAACCTTTGCTTGCACGCTGCATAGATGTAAGCTGAGTTCTTTATATGCCATGGCAAAAGGCATAACAGTAAATTCTCTTGCCTTTCCTTATCTCTGCCTTGTTCTCAGCCTCCAGTGCACCTAGTTCCTCCTTACAACTCATTTCTATACCTCACATAGCTTCCTGCCTGAAGGCTCTTGTAAGGCACTGCAACTTGCATAGCCTCTGCTTTTTACTAGAAGGAACCTGGTAGACAGGTCCATGGGGTTGGTGTGCAGTGCACATGGCCTTCTTTACCTCAGGCATGGGCAGGTAATGCTCCTGGGATCAAAGTGCTCAGAGTTTTATCGCTTCTGTCTCCATGCAGATCCCAATGGTTTAAACTGAACATATCTGGCAATTCCAGAGGAATTACACTGTTTTAATTTGCATAACATCTATTTCTTTGTAACCGAGATGCAGATTTTCAAAGACATGTATGAGGGATGAAATTGCTGAGTAACAGGGATGAATTTGTTCTAATACCGCTTGAAATTCTTTGAAGTTCAGGCGAGAAAAAGTCAGACAGGCAAAGCACAATGCTTCAGTATTAATAAAAATTAATCTGGAATTCTTTCTTCTTGTGTATTTCTTGCAACTTCTTTTTAACTTGATTGTGGTTTTGGTTCTCAGCTAAATAGCTGCTGTTAGGAAATATGCATGAGCTACCTCTGTAATTAGCTGAGCAGGTATTTTAGTCTTATTGGGGTGAGCAAACAGATTTCACAAGCAGATGGTTTTCTTCTTTTCTTTGTTCCTCCCTCTAGCCCTGTGAAATGTATAGCAGGCCCTTGTAGTAAGGCAGAAGGGATTGAGAAAGAGAGTAGGTAATGACCAATTGTGTCTTTTCTGGATGCTCTCTCACTGGAACCAAGAAGTATTTTCTCAAAGGCAAATTAATTCTTCCCTCAAACCTGTTCAGCTTCCCTTTTGGGTGCATTCCAGGCTCTCTAACTGCATCTCCTTCTGTACCTTCCTCTTATCCATCAGCCAGCTGCAAACTTAATTGATCCAAACTGCAGAAGCAAATTAATGTATTACAAATTAGTGGGTACCTTGTCCTAAAACACCCTGAGAAAACTCCAGTGTGTATACTTTTTCTGAGATCAGATTCTGCAACTATAAGATGTAACATTTAATCAAAACTGAGAATCAATGTTAATGCCCATAACACGCAGCCCACCTCATGAGATGAATTACATGACTGAAGCTGTTTCTCCCCTCCCCACTTTCCCTTCTTTTTGTGTTACTATGGTTCATATCCTACTTTTCTTTCCTTTTTTAAATTTAATGTATTAAATTCACCCAACTTGTTAAGACTGACTGATTGTCCAAGTGTCTGTTTTGTGGATAACATTGATATATTTTGAAAATCGATAGAAAGAGAATTAAACAGAAAACAAACCAGGCACCTTAGTCACATAAGTCTGCTGCTGCATAATCTTTCCTTTCAAACTATATATTTCATGGGCCCAAGGACACAAAGCAAGCTTTTCTCTTTATTTCCCTGCCTTCCATTTCAGTACATAGTTTATAGCATGCATAGATCCTTCTATATATATAAAAATATGGGATATATAGAGTCTTATGATAAAGGACTGGAGTGAAATAATTAAACCTATGTCAATTAAGACTAATGCTAAATCCAAACCAATATCCTAAAAGCAAGGGGCTTGCATGAAGAGAGAGAAACTGTTCTGTATAAAACCATATTAAGTGAAATAAAATACAATATAATCCTCTTATTAAGTAATATTTGACAGTTCAGTCATGTGCATTCTCCAGAAAGAGACTTGCTTATTTTAATCTCTTTGAGACAATTTGCATAATGATGATCTTCTCACAGAACTAGATTGATTTACCATTTTTAAAGTAACTCCGTAAGGAGTGTTTGAAACAGATATTTATATATTTGTTTCCAGTCTATTGAGACTTACAGCAGGACAAGCTCCTCCCCTGTATAGATTTCTGCCCCGACTCATATACCCTCAGTCTTGAGCCACAGCTGTAGTCTTTAATATGTTTTTGGCCAGCCATAAGTCACATAATACCTACTGCTGTGGGTCTCTAGAGATGAGGACAAGGCTGCAAGATTTTGAGTAACCAGAGATAAATGGTAAATTTTCCTTATAAAAGAATTGCAGGAGTCTTGCTCTCCTTCTGCAGAAATATTAATTCAATTTTAATATAATGTTGGCTATAGGCTTTAAATGGTATTTAACTGCTACTTCATCCATAAAGGAAATGAGATTAAAGAGAAGAGATGGTGGTAGGAAAATATAGAAGATTAAATCTTTGATGACACAGTCATAGAAATTATACATGGAAAGACCAATGATATTTAATTACTCATCATCTGTCCTGTATTCACTGGGTTATATGCTATAATTCTCTATTTATGCTGTGTAGGAACCTGTGAATACATTGACCTGTAAACTACAGTTAGTTTTAGAGCAACTAACATGAAAGCTTCTCAGCAAGGCTTCCCAACCTCTGTAACCATGTGTGTTTGAGCACACTAGAGGTGACTCATCGTCTTATTAGAGCAGTTTTGCATGACGGTGTCTCAACAAGGGATGGGAAAAGCTCTGTGTTTCAGACACTTCAGGTCTTCATGCACACACTAGTTTTGTGTTCCCTGCATATTGCTCCTCAAACCAGAAGATGTTCCTTGTCAAATGGAGAAGGGTAGGAGGAGGAGCAGAGCTGCTTCAAAGCTCTGTCTTCGGCTACCAGACTATTTATAAGAATTGGTCCCTGTTCATTTTAGCCCGGTACTAATTTGTTTACAACTTTTCCCTGTTCCCTCAGTCTCCACTGGTATAGACATGAAAGGATCATCCTAGGATCTAGTTTATTAGACATGTATCAGAACTGAACGCTATATACATTTTAAGCCAGATTTCTTCAGATGCCTTAAATCTTAAATTTTCATCTTCCAATCTCTTCTAGAATCTCTAGTCATTCCATGTTTCATAAAATACCTTTCTAATACAAGAGAGATTTTCAGATGTGTACTTCCATGAGTGGCATGGGAATATGCTTTCCAGGTCTTCTCTGATCTTGATCTTTACCATTGCCTTCTCTGTTCAAACATAGGTCTTTGGGCATTTTTTATGAAAAATTATTCATCCTACATGTATACCATGAACTTGCCCTCAGACTCATTTCTGTTGAGGCAAACAACGGGTATTATTTCATTAATGGTGAGACTAGCTCCAGCTCACGTGAAGAATCTTTTCATCTTCTGACAGGGTCTATGACAGGCCTTAAAGCTGAAAAAAAGCAGCTCCCATTGGCATTCCCTTCAGACCCTGTACCAATGCTGAATGAATTAATTTGCTAGGGTGCCCAAGTCCTGCACTTGCAGTTGCAAGGGTAGAGTCAGCCTCCATTTAAAAAAAGGATCAGACTGAGCAACTGCACAATTTTTCCCATGTCAGATACACAGGCTTATGTGGTTTGTAGTAGGCAATACCCACAGTAAGTCTGTGTCTTTGGCAAGACCCCTAACTATAACTCCCACTGGACAAGGTGGCTGTGTCACCTGTGCTACTGACTTCATGTACATCAATGACCATTTCTGGAATTTAGTAGTTACTCTTGTAGCCACTTGGGACAGATAAAAGATCATGGTGATTTTTATCTTGCTCCAGAGCATGAAGTAAAAATGTTAAAATTGTCAACGTGCATGATTCCAATTACACGCCTTGCTGAGGAATTACAGCAATTTTTGTTGGCTCTGAATTGAGATCATTCTGTGTTGACCTCCTCGTCTCTGTGCTACTTAATTATGCCACTTGAAGTGACTGTTGTTCTTCGCTGTTCTTGCATGTGCTCAAGGAAGTTGTTACCTTTATGATTAAAAAGAAAAAACATGTTTGCAATTGCTTTCATTCATCAACATCGTCATTTAGCAACAGCCTGTGTATGCATGTATGTGTGCAGGTATGTTCAGCTGCCTGTGTGGGTGCAGTGCTTGGCACTATAAGGCCTTTCCACTCTGTGTTTCAAAGTTGCTTTAGTGACACTTACATACACGAGGAAATAATTTCAGAAATGAAACTTTGGGAATGAGAAATGTTGTGTCTGTACAGCAAATTATACTTTATCTTTCTAGCTCAATACATTTCAGTGGCAGTTAACATAGATGGCTGTATCCCTGATGGGAAGAATTAAGGCTCTACCGAGCCATGGGCAGTGATGCAGATATCATTGATGACCTCCACTGAGAACTCTCAAATTGCCTAAAGGGAAGCCTTACTGCCAGGATATTGTCTTCTCTTGACACTTCAAAACCACTCCAAAGACAAAACTTTTATTTTTTTCAGGAAAAAATTGATCCTTTTGAATAAAATCTAGTCTACTTATGTCATACCTTCCGTCAGCTTATATTTAACAGCGTGACACGCATGTTAGTAACAAAGTGAGTCTGACAAAATTGCTCTACTTGACGTGGAAAGAATTATTTGGTTCTGCACATAAACTATCATTTTCCTTTAGAATTGTTATTTTTAAAAATAAATATTTTTTTTCTTTTGCAAAAAAAATTGATTTCTTATTTCTTCGAGAAGAGTACAAGGACATAATCTCTATAGTACTTCATAAATTTGATTTGATTTTTCAGAAGCTCTTTCCAGTGTATACCTCTTAGCAAGAAAAGGAGTTTAGCTCTTTTGATTGTAATATATTCTCTGCTTAAGAAAAAAACAAAAAGAAATATCTAATGTATAGCAGAAATGAGAATGTAATACCTTCTCATCAGAAAAAAAAAAAAAAAACCCATGCAAATATATTAGCAATTTCCAGCTGAGAAAAACATTTTAAAAAAATGTCAGAAGTGTAGCTTGCTTCTCTTAGACACATTTGTATGTGGATCAAAAAAAAGGCATAGTAGTTAAAAAAATGCCATACAGTGGGGAAAATTAATAAGAGATGCTGAGTTAGAAGATACTTTGTGGAGTAGATCTGCCATCAATACATATTATGTTAATATAATCTAATCCATGTTATTAAAAGGGTCTGAAAGTTTGCACTTAGATTTGTATTGCCAGGAATGGATAAACTATTTTAAAAGACTTACCTGTTTTGGAAAGCTTGTCTCTCTGTGTCCTTTTCCAGAGTTCCTACCCGGATACTTGAAAAAGATTAGTTTACTTTTTGCAGAACTTGCATTCATTCTGCTCTGCTCTCGATTCACTCCGTGTCTGGCTATAATAGGAAAGCATTATGGCCATTCTGAATGAGACTTTTAATGAGATTATGGTTTCTATAATCAGCAATGGATCAGCTCCAACAAAGGACATATAAATCTTAGAACCAGTCAACCTGTATATACTGTTTATATGACTCTTCATACTAAACAGACAAGACATAGATTCATCGCGCAAACTTTGCAAGTACCTAAGCAAACCATAAGATTATAGACATTATAGACATCAGTAAGACATTATAGACAATGGCAAGAGTGTGGTACCCTCAGAGGGTAAATAATTTCTCCTAAGACCTGAGTTGTTTTTTGGGTGCACACATCTAATATGGTTTATCTAATATGCACACATCTTGATAAACTGACTATATAGTGAGCACAGTGCAACTGCTCTCCCAGATTCATCACCTCCATCAGCCACATAAATGAAATGTGATAAATTCAGGCCCTGATATTTCAGAAAACACATATAAAAGGACTGCCTAAGAAGGCAGCTGCTTTATGGGAAACACTAGAAATAGACATGTGGAAGCATCTGATTATCCCTAACTTACAAAACATGGCTGAAGAAATTCCCTATAAGAATGTCTTGAAAGAGCTGAGTAGCATTCACTCCCCTCCAGACA
Organism: Antrostomus carolinensis; assembly: GCF_000700745.2. Taxonomy (NCBI): domain Eukaryota; kingdom Metazoa; phylum Chordata; class Aves; order Caprimulgiformes; family Caprimulgidae; genus Antrostomus; species Antrostomus carolinensis. The sequence goes on along the minus strand of NW_010310344.1, from coordinate 22,406 downwards.
TAAGATGAAAAGTCATGGATTCCTGGGTATTAAAAAGATCTCTTTCTGGTTTTTTTGTTAAGATGTTTCAGAACACAAGAAACTGTTGACACTGAAGGACTTACAAAGCAAGCAGCGAGCAGAAATCTTTCTGTATTTTTAACGGAGAAGGTGAGAAGGCATAGTGTACATTACTTATCACATGATAGTTGTATGGAAATAATACATATATTATGTTCCTAAGTCTTTTTCATTACTGCTTATGACATTTTTTATTTAAACATTAAAAATTAAATTGTAATTGAAGTTTTCACAGAATCACAGAATGGTAGGGGTTGGAAGGGACCTCTGGAGATCATCTTGTCCAACCCCTCTGCCAAAGCAGGTTCACCCAGAGCAGGTTACACAGAAAAGCGTCCAAATGGGTTTTGAACATCTCCAGAGATGGAGACTCCACAACCTCTCTGGGCAGCCTGTTCCAGTGCTCTGACACCCTCACAACAAAGAAGTTTTCCCTCATATTTAAGTGGAACCTCCTGTGTTCCAGCTTCTGCCCATTGCCCCTTGTCCTATTGTTGGCCACCACTAGAAGGAGTTTGTCCCTGTCCTCTTGATGCCTGCCCTTTAGATATTTATAAACACTAATAACACTAATAAGGTCCCCTCTCAGTCTTCTCTTCTCTAGGCTAAAACTGTGTTATCAGCCTCCACCATCTCACATTCCCTGTTTTCAATTCTGACTGTGGGCTGCATGGTACACTGTATGTTTCTTCTTGTCAAGGATCCTCTCTATCAGTGGGAAATAAAGGATCAAAAACGTGAGACTGGTCAGAAGAGTGTTTTTGAGAAATTTGAAGTAGACTGACATTGTTGTACAAAATTGAAACTTGTTACAGGATAATGACACCCAAAGCATTGTCCACTGAAGGCACTGCTCATTAATGAGTAGATCTGACGAGTTTTCTGATCTGGAGACAGCCTGAAACAATGATGACAATGACTGAACTCACGTATGAACATCAGTATACATATACTGCTGCATGGCAGAAATCCGTTCAAAGCTAAGGCCAAGAAAATAATATATCTCTGGGTTTATAGAAAATACTGCTGAAGCAGAAATAAAAAACATCTGAAGCAACAGATTATATATGACCTCAAAGAGAAAATGAAGAATGTACAGTTGACACAGCAGAAGATAGAAAGCCAGAGGAAGAAATTTTAGAAGCCGCTGAAACAGGAGACTTAGAAGATGATACTAGCATAGTGACCTGAACAAGTGTCTAGGAAAGCATTGAGTAGAGCCAAAGGTGAGATGCACACTTGTGACTCTTGCAGGGTGGTTAGGATGGAGTGGATGATATCATATTGGAACAAAATGATGAAATCTAGTGAGAAGCTCAAAGAGAACTGGGAGAACTAAGATCTGACACAGTATGCAGGACAGGGCAGCCAGGATGCAAGGGTTATCAGTAGTGTTTAGTGTCAGAGAAAGGCACAATAGTAAGGAAGCAAACCTGAGCTATCACACAGTGGGGTTGTTTATATACATCTTAATTAGCACAAGGACTTAAATAAATCTGAAGGAAAAACTTCACCTCTAGGCTGGTTCTTGTACCAAGGTTATCACACTGTGACATGCTACATAAAACCAGCTGGAAAAAGTAAGCTTGCTTGAGGTCCTATTGTGCTCTTTCCCAACAGAGTTTCTGTTACTCATGTCACAAACTGACTAAATATAGATTATCCTCTTTTCCCCAAGGTTTTCTTTGTCTTTTCTTACCCTGGCCTTTCATAATCCCAGGGTTGTGCAGGTGCCATATATAATCTTCTGTGTTATCAGGAAACAGTGCTGCAGGGTTCCATTTAACCAGCACAAGCTGTTGTCTTCCATTGCTGCAGTTTTATAACTATAAAAAGACAATTATACATACTGTGCAAGTGCTGATGACTGCACTTTAGAATGCTGAAAAAATTGTGACTTGAGTCATGTAGTGTTATAGTAGCTTGAAGGTGAAAGTTTGAAGATCAGTGCCTAAGATGTAGCCATGCTTCCCAAATGAATCTTTTTGTTATAGATATTTTTTTCCATGAGAAACATTATTGAAGTGTTGTTGTCTTCTGTATGGTAAATTACTTTCATCTCAAGATATTTACTTATTTTGAGCATGCTATTACTCTTTTTAAAAAAGTTTATATGTTCCTTATGTCATCACCCAGCAGTATACGACAATAAACCATCATTCACTGGTGGACCTCTTCCAGTATAGTCTTCTCCCCACAAACTGAGTTTTGCAGATGTGTGCCCTTGCTTTGGAGTGCAAGTCAGATGAATTAGTACAGTATCTGTATTGGTAATGTGACTGATCAGGTGGCTACAGCTAAGGACAAAACTGGAAATATAAGTCATTATATTGTTGCATTAGCTGTCAGGACAGCTGTTGCTATTGTTCTTGTTATTATGAACTATGCAGAAAGACCATAATTATTCAGCTAAAACCACTGGCATAATCATAAAATAGTGTGTCTCTGTAACACTTATACATTTACTGTGTGAAGTCTTCAGATCAACTTCACACATGCTGCATCATCACCTCAAGTGTCTGGTCATAATATAAAACAGGAATTTCATATCAGCTTCATACTATATCTTCATACGTTTTCATAGAAAAATAGAACACCAGGTTGGAAGAGTCCTCAAGAATCATCTGGTCCAATCTTTCTTGGCAAAAGCACAGTCTAGACAAGATGACCCAACACCCTGTCCAGCTGAATCTCAAAAACGTCCAATGTTGTGGAATCCATTGCTTCCCTGGGGACATTATTCCAATGGCCCATTGTTCTCATTGTGAAAAAGTTTCCTCTTGTGTCAAATTGGAATCTCCTCAGGATTAACTTTTACCTATTACCCCTCGTGTTTTCCATGTGACTCCTTGTAAAAAGAGAGTCTCCATCTTCTTTGTAGCCACCCTTTAAGTACTGGAACATGGTGATAAGGTCTCCCGACCCTTCTTTTCTCAAGGCTGAACAAACCCAGTTGTCTCAGCCTTTCCTCATATGGCAGGCTTCCCAGTCCTTTGATCATCTTTGTGGCCCTTCTCTGGACCCTCTCCAGCCTGTCCACATCTTTTTTGCATAGTGGGGACCAAAACTGAATCCAGTATTTCAGTTGTGGCCTGACAAGCATTGAGTAGAGTGGGATGACGACTTCTTTTATCTCTGCTGGTGAAAGTCTTGTTGATGCAACCCAGCATTCTGTTGGATTTCTTTGCTGCAGCAGCACACTGTCAAATACCAAATTTAATTTGTCAAGGAAGCAGTGAGACTTCATTCACCATTCCAATAACTGATCTCTTGTACCTTACACATTGTGCCATGTTTTCATGAAGAAACTGAAGCCAGAGTAAACAAATAAATAAAAAATCACACCAATCAACTGGTGATGAAAGCCCACTTCAGGTTAATGTGTGCTCAGAGGTCACAGGATTGAGTCCTAACTCTTCATTCATTCTGGAAGTTGTACATATTATTTATCAGCTAATACCTACCACGCTGGCAGTATATAATAGCTAGTTCAGTTTCTGACATGGGATAGGCAGAGGTCCAACATGAATGTCCTGATATTGATTCCAGAAAGAATCTAAATGCTGCATTAGCATCTCCTTCAGGTCTTTATGCTACTGGAGACACTTAGGGGAGAAGGGTCACACAACAGACTTCTTTAGGACAGGAAGAAGGAAATCAGTTTCAGTCTCCAAAATCTCAAACCAAAGGTGTGAATCAATCATTATTACTATTTGGATTTTTGTCAGTGTAAGTGAAAATCCTACTGAAAGATTTGTGCTTTATGTAACGCAATCCTATACTCCCTTGATACTCTCATACTCTAAAACTAAGGTTTTTTGTTTTCCTTTCATGGGCTACAACAACCATATATTTCTGCCAATAAAATACATGCAGGATGTTGAATAGGTACAAGGGCACATAAGATTTTTTTGTCAGCATTTCCTCCAGTATAAATCACAATAAAATGGATGAAGGGCATTCTTATGTTAATATTGCCCTGTTTCATGCTAACAAGGTCAGTATTTGTATGGTTTATGTATTTCATGAATGCTATGCATGTAAATTAAAACGGCCTGTAGGCAGCTTTAGCCTGTACACCTGACAGAAAAGTGGAATTATTTGCATTGCACCCATGAATCAATGCATTTTGTTTGATTTTTATTAACTATTTTGTCTTCTGGAAATCCCTTCAGGGTTTGCCAAGCAAAAGTTTCCCTGTGTCTACCACATCCCAAAATTAAAGGATACTGATTTTTGCTAGATTATACATTGTAATCATGCATGTTCAGACCAACCTCTGAAGAAATTAATTCATTTATGGCCTTCTGGAATCTTGATCCTGAGGCTATGCTCATATATATGTAAGCTTTTTCAATTTGGGCAAAGAGTAATTTCAAATAGTCTATAGGCATCCAATCACCTTAGACAGAGGAATAATTATCAACACATTGTCTAAAGTCAGCAGAGAGCAACACGCTTCGCTGCAGTTCAGAATACAAATCTAATTTTGATTCATCTTCTAGAAGACCAGTGTCTCCCTGTTGGCTACAGAAGGAACATAGAAAGACCAGCTTTCTAATTTTGGCACCTAATTTATACACCTAAAATAAGGTGATGTGATTATCCTCTAAAGCCTGAATTCATCTACCATAAATTAGCCATCTGGAGGTTTTAAATGATTAAGTATCAATCCATGATTCATCCTGCCTATCCTCAGACTTCAGACAACATCAGCATCTGCTGTTCATCCAGACACAGGCAAATGAAAGTCCATAGCTGTTTAAACTGCCTGCTTTGCTCATCTGCAGAACCCTCCCACCTCTGTATAAATTAGACAACTAGCCCTTACTAAAGTCCAGTTGTGATTAATCCTCCTAAGGCAGCTGTCAAAATCCTAAAACTGTGAATGCTAGACAGCCCTTCATTCTTGCTGAATCACATAAATAACTAGACCCACTGAAATAGCTAGTCTCAGACTGAAACTTTCACCCTGTTATACTCAGCCCTGGCCTTATCCAGCTCATCTCAACCTTAGAGTTAATAAGTACTGAAATCAGAGGGGCAGAAGAGGTAGTGAGAAAATAGAGGGTTTTTGGTTTTTTTTTTTTTTTTTCCTAAAACCTTTTAAACATTCTTTGGGCATCCTGGCCAACTCTCTTTGTAGTGGATGGTCTTTGTATTTGAATTAGCTCTATGGTTTCCCAGTTCTCCTATGGGCTTTGAGATATATCCATTTTGCCACTGATAGTGTCAAAGTGGAGTACTCATTTAACTTTGTCAGTGTCCAGTCATCTAGTGATAGACTATAGCAAGTAGCAAGTGACTTGCCTTTTTTGATGCCCAGTCTGAAATAGTGAAGATGCTGGGTGAGAGCTGGATCATTGCTTGCAATAGCCTTGGCTGAAGGAGGAGAGAAAAACATCGGCCTTTGAAAAACATTTTTCTGGCCTTCAACTGTCATCTGCACAGGTCAGGCAAAAAGCCAGATGCATCATTCAGGATGAAACCCTATGAATGCAGAGTAATGCAGTGGCTATAGAGGGGAATTGGTGATTTGGCCTGGAGAAGTGGTAACACAACAAAAAGCATCTAGCTACCTTCAGGAACTGATTTATTCCCCTTTGGTCATCTGTCTTAGGAGAAATGAATCTAGCCTTGCATTTGTGTAAAATTTTCTATTATTTCTGGATCAATCAATCCTATCCTATAAAAACATAATCAGACAAGTCTTAGAAACACATGGTCGCTATATCACAAAAACTTTAAAGCAGTTTGCATGACATCAGTTGGAGGTATCCAACGAAATAATAAAAAGCAGAAGCATGGTAAAGCAGAACACACTCCAGCACACTCTGTGAAACTCATTCACATGGAAATCTGAACAGGGAGCTTCATATTTCATCTACAGAAAAAAAAAAAAAAAAAAAAAGAATTGCTTAAAAAGTATGTCACAAATGAAGATCCAGGAAAATATATTTGTTCTTGTGATATATCCTTAGAGCATACTTAAGATACGTGATTTCAAGTTATGAGGTGATTGTGTTTTGAACTTGTTACATTATGTTTACCATACAAATAATGTGAGCATAGCTTTGCTACGAGGCAAAAGAAACAGATGCATATTTTCAAAACAATACGTCTATGAACGCTATCATCCCAACAAAAACAGCAGTTGCTAAGACTAAATAAAAATTTTGTGAGATACCTTGATTTTTATGTAAGCAACAATTATTACTTCAGGAAGAGAAGTAACCATATGGGATTCAGTCAGTACCACCTAGATGTAAAGGGACAGATGCAAAGAATAGAGGTGTCATTGTAGCAGCAAAGCTCTTCATGCTGAAGTTTATAATACTACCTGAATAAACTATTTGCACAGAAAAAGACTTGGTGGCAAAACACTGCACAGATTTTTCTTGAGACTTTTTCTCTGGATATTGCCACTTTAAAAGGTGGTAATGTTTAGGTAAAATGATACTTAAAACATTTGCACACATGAGTGGGCACTGTCCTTAGGTGAATCACAGTAATATCTTGCAGACAGAACCATCAGGTTTAAATTGTTACTTTATGCAATCTGAATTAGATTTTTTTTCCTATAAAAATCTTGTGTTTAATTGAAAATCTGATTTTTTCCTCATCAGTTTTACCTTTTTTTCTGTGACCAGACAGAAATTATCCCTTTGTAAACAACTTCTTTAAGCAGCACTGTTCCCATTAGTTAAAATCACACCCTAAGGAGAAGATTAGCAAACTGTTTGTTGTGCCTGAGTTATTACTGAAATAAAATGTTGTGAGGACTGCAATTTTACCTACAAGATATATGCAACATTTTTTGAAATTAGTATCTGTTTAAGCTTTTCCCATAACAGATTAAAATTCAATGACCTTCATTTTTTACTCTTACCTCATTTGTCTATCAGCAAAAGGAAATATGATAAATTGCCTCTAGGCATTAAACTATCTTAGATGGAATCAAAGTAGTATCTGTGTTTGTCATCTGAGGGTGAAATACATGGAAAGATGAGTTTACCTTTCAGAAAAGAGTTATTTGCTTAATTTTCTTTGACTTACATGTTGCTGTTTCTTAGTTTTAAGGTACTGAGAAAAAATGAAATGTTTGAACTGTGGTGCATTGTATATAAGGCTAGAAAGTTTTAAAATAGTAATTCAAATAAATAAAATATACATAAATATATATGTAAACCAGAGATTGTTTAAATCATATTTGTTATTATTTGAAATTCATCAAATCATGAGCCACGAAAACTTAATGAAATGCCTTTTTCTGAATACTGGAACTAAAATGAGGACATAATAGGAATGAAGAGCAAACAATACTCTGTGGCCTAGTGAGCACTAATACTTCCTCGAGTCAAGTGAAACCTGTTTTATGGTGGGAACTAAAAGAAGTAGTTCCAAAGTCAGCTAGACATTTATTAAGTCTGTAAACTATACAATTCATCCACAGTTAGTGCCAAAAGACTGAATGGAAACTTCAGAGTTAAATCCCTTTACTTTGCTCTGGCTGGTAGGCAGATTCCTAGAGAATTATGCTGGAGATTTGCAGCCCAGAATCCAGAGTGAAAGCACAGCCGATTAGATAAGCAGCATAAAAATACTAGTATGACTGAGTCATGTCTTGATCATGCTGTGAAACTAGCAACAGTGTTAATTTCCATTTTAAATAATATACATAGCTCAACTCCCCTAGTTTTGCTGGACAGAGATACCCAAATTTTAGGGAAATGAAATAAAGAAAGGGAGCCTGAACTGTTGGCATGGTAAAGTAACTGGCTACGGTAAACCTCAAATTTAATCACAAATTTATAGTGTCAACAAGTCATCCAGATGATTAGATTCAAACTTGTACAAGACTGCCTAATAAACAGAGCATTCTGAACACAATGCAGTCTCTCAAAGTTACACAATGCAGGTTCTTAACTACATGGCAGTGTGTGTGAAAGGCTTTTCAGTGAGTCAGAAATCTGGCAATAGTCTTTCGTTCCATTAGATGAGAAACAGAGGAGACATAAGAAACCTTGCAAATAGCAGAGGAATAGATTTTAAATATAGTCTGAAAATATGAAACACAAAACCTCAGGAAGTTTATCAATAATGAAATGGTCTCTGTCTTCTTGTGATATTTGTAGACTCTCAAAAACATATTTTATTTTGGTTACTTTCATTCCAACAGGTATCTGACATTCTGACTAAGGTTTTTAAAAAAGGTCTACACTTACATTTATCTCAAAGGGTTGTGAAACAATGCCCCTCTTTTGCTGTTGCCAAGCTCTGGGAAGTTAGGTTTCTCAGACCCATTAAGCATTGAAGTCTGTACCCAGTTTCTCCCATTTTCTGCCAAAGATTAATCAGGATGCCAGGTGCCTATTGCACAGAAATGAAACCATGTGACAACCCAGAAGAGATGAGCTCACCAGATCACTGGAGAAGTGAATAGGCCTTAGGTTTTAATTTGCTGTGTCTGGATGGCCCAGGGGACTGCATCAAGCTGCAATACAATTTGTTTTGAGGCCACAGGCTCTGCTTGGTCCTGTCTGCATAGAGCAACTTTGCATTTTGATGACTGTCTCATGCTGCATGTTGCTATGCATCCTCAAATGATTAGGCAGCAAGAATCAACAGTAGGGCCAGTTATTACAATGTAGCTCTCACGTTAATGAGAGCTAGCAATTAATATCACACATATGGTTGTGAATAATTCTTCAAGTGTATTGTCTGCACACTCATATAGGAACCAGGTCTAACTGTAGCAGAAGAAGACATGGCACTAGAGAGGTCTGCCCAAGCTAAGACTGGTGTGGAGCGGCAATCCTTTCCTTGTATCCTAGGCTGTTCATACCAAGATCATGTAGTGAAAAAATGTAGATAAGATAGTATTCCTTTTTCCAATATTTAGTCCTCTGGAGCTAAGAAGAAGATTCTTTCTTCCGAGACAATCAGTCTGGCAGGTCTCACTGACACTTTATAAAGGATTAAACCTGACACAACTAAGTAATGTCTAGACATGAGAAATTGTACGTTGACATCTTTAGAAGTGTCTTGAGGGTATGGAACAAAAGTTAGGAGGTTTATGCCCCTTGAAATTTTTTATGGGGAAGTAAGATCACAAAGCTGAGAGATATAAAAAGAACATTCTTCTAACAGAAGAAGGAAATTGCACAAAATCCTCCAATAAATATTATCACCTCGCTAGGAATTCAAGAGTGCATTTGGGAAAAATTCCTTGATCTAAACTTAGTGAGATGCATAAACTACAGCTTTTATTCTGTGAAAAAGGTCTGAAAATGCAGGTAGCAAATTTTCAACACAAATAATTTCCACAGAAGCATTATATGAAACTTAGTTTATTTAATGTTCTCCAAGTATCATACATCAAAAATAAGTAATTCATACAATGCATTTTTAACAAAAGAAAATTCCTTTCTTCCTTTGGTCCTCCCCTTCCCCTTCCTGTTCCCCTTCCTGTTCCCCTTCCTGTTCCTCTTCCCCTTCCCCTTCCCCTTCCTCTTCCCCTTCCTGTTCTCCTTCCCATTCTCCTTCTCCTTCACCTTCACTTTCTCCTTCCCTGTTCTTCATTTACTTCTTTTTTGGGGGAGAGTCTTCATTTCATACAACAATCAGAATGACCTAAAGCCCTCCAGTACTCAGTTAAGCAAACTGCTAACAATGTTGCTAATTAAGCCAGAGGCATCATGGGCAGCTTCCTATTGATCATACGTTTGCATGTTGGTTTTGGGCACAGAGCCATATCTCCACTTGGCATTACTGAAATCAGTAAAAACAATACTGTAAAGAAAAATTATGTAAAGGGAGACAGAGGGTCTCTGTGGTAATTAAATTTCTGTGTCATTATTGATCCATGAGGATGAGAATACAGAGCTGACACATTATTCTGCTCATTCGTCCAGTTCCTAGTGGTGAGTTCACCTGGAGTACCTTTAATCTGAAGACCAGCTGCATCTTTGCTACTTTTCCAATTACAATTTTGTTTCCTCTGACATTAAGACCTTTCATCCCAAGAAGAGTTTCAGTTCAGAAAAGCTTTTTGTTATCAGGACTCAATACAATAAACAGGAATTTAATACACACTTAATTCTATAGTAAATTTCACTGGTTTACTGACCAGAGCCTTCTGTGTCTGGCAAGAAAACGCACTGCAGTGCTTTTGTTTGGTTGGTTTTGGTTTTGGTTTTGTTTGTTTGTTTGTTTGTTTTTTCCTATTACTATCACAATAGTTGAAGCACTAATAAAAAATGGGTAGAAACCCTCTGAACCAGAAATTTCTTGCTTACACAGTCTATAGCAGAGCAAGGCTTCCAGCTAAGTCACTGAGCTTTTCAACTTGAAAGGATGCTGAGTGCACTCAGCTGCTTCCAGGAAAGATGTGTGGTCCCAGCTGGAAATATGGCACACACATACACACTCACTCCTTTATAACAGGCACACAGTTAGTGATACAGTTGTGTTAAAGGAGGGAGGGAGAGATCTGGAGTGCATCTGGCTACCCAGGGGAGCGTGGTCCAGCCATCTACCAGTGATTTCACCAGCAGGAACATCTCTACTCCAGGGTCCAAATTCCTCCACAGAGCCTGGCTAGCTCTTCGCGCCCTGTGCCCTCAGTTCACACAGATATTCCTCATCTGTGTAGATCCCATGCTGTCACAGCACTGACATTCAAAAGATATGAGCAAAGGAAAGTCTGTAAAAAGAAGAAAATTTTTTATTAGACCAATTAATGTACTTGGAAAAACAACCAAACAGGCTTTGAGGCACACAGAGCCTTAAAGAACAGTTAGATTGCCCCCAAATTATCTGCTTTTTTACAGCTACATCAGCTGATTTAATAAGAAGTATTACCTGCCAGCAGAAAGTGGTGCTTCACTTAGATATGGCAGCAAAAAGGCAGTGATGGTTCGTAGACCGCTTAGATGGGAAGCCTATCTAACCCACAGAGACATTGTCTGAGATCCAGAAATGAACTTTCAATCATAGGACAGGACATACTTGTGAAGTCGTATAGTTCATTTGCTTTGTAGAAGAACATTTGTAATCATAAGTTTTCTACAATGTCATGATAATGTGAGATTTGATAATAAGGAGAAAAACCCCAACAGTTTCCATTCTGAATCTCAGACTAAAATGTGAATAACTTTATGGAAAATTTATTCCACTTATAACATGTTGTTATTATCAATTTAGTTCAGAGAACTTCCTCAAAATTAATGAAAGTCACTGAAATTATTTTCTTGCTGACTCTGTGTCTAGGGGATTACCAGTCTGACAGAAAAAGGAAATATATATATACACACACTTCTGGGTACAGAAATAATTTTCTTTTTATCATGTATAAACAAAAAGCAGCAATATTTTTTACTCCAGTAATTTATGAGCAAATATCTCCACTGACACAATAATTTTGCAGCTACCCAAACCAGGAATGATTGCATGATGGGATTTTATTGTGAAGTGTAAATTAGAATTTCATCATAAACTGAAAATATTCAGCATGGCTCTCTATCTTTACTTGGATTCATTTATATATGTTAAAACAAAACAAAAAAACCATAAAGATCTAAAGTAATAATTATGTATCAAAACAGGGATTTTCAAGTATGGCTGCCTGGCATTTCAACACAACTAAATTAAATTAAAATTTATTACAAGAACAGTATCATATCATTTTGTACCTTGGAAGCCTTCTAAACAAAACTATGAGAAGCAAAAACGCATCATTTATCTGTGGATTTTACAAATTATGTCAATGCTGTATGAAGTGCTGAATACATCTTACAGTGCTGATTAATTATGTAAACCAATACATGTTTCTTTGACCATATTTGTTACACAGCAGAACACATAAGCCTCAGCCAAGAGATAAATATTGAACAAATATAGTGAGAAAGAGATCTTGACCAAAAGAGCTTTCAGCTGAAATACACTAAACAAAAAGTAGAAGTTTCTACCAGCAGGTCTTCAGATGGAGATTAAGTAGTTTTCCCACACTGCCAATGGAAACCCCTCCCAAACACAGGATGGGAACCCAGAGATCTTTAGTTCGACCAGTGGATTAACCACAAGACACAGACAGATTTCAGATTAGTTTCTTTGTTAGAAATCAGGCGCATCAAGAGGAGGTTTCTGGCCATAGATTTAATCTGCCTGACATTGGACTGTAAATATCTACACGTGAACCTGTATTCTCAGCTGTCCATTTTGTCAACAGGGAGAAACAAGCTCTTTTAGAGTATGATTCATCTGATCTATTGTCGACAACTGCCTTAGGCTAAATTGAATTGCCCTAGCAATGACTCCATCTCTCTGGGATTGCAAAAGGAGTCCAGGGTGACCAACTCCGGTGAAGCAATTTACAGAGGAGGCATCTCAATTTGAATGAATGAATCTTCCTCCATGTGTCAAAGGTGTGAAATGCCCCCAGTGAAGCAAGAAGGAGAAACAAAGTGGGAAGTGATAATTTGTTTCTACAGTTTTCATTTGCATATGTGTCAGTGCAATGTTAATAATGTAAAGCATAATTTACAGCACCAGTTTTGCCTGGATGAATTTTCTCCCATTTCTTCTGTTAAGGAGCCTTAGCAGTCCATACAACAGCCTAAAAATGAGCTTTGGGGAATGAAATAAAGTCAAGATGCAGGCTGACCTCTTGTTTCTGCTCTGCAAAGAAACTTAATTTACTGTACACAAAAAGGACTGACACTGAATATTATCCCTTTGCATTAATTTGAGAAAGGATCTTATTCTTAGAGGAGGCTCTGTTTTTTGTTTTTTTTTTTTCTTGCAGAGCAAATGATATGCATGTTGATTATATAAATTGACTTGAGGCTAATTGTATCAGTTAGATGCTTAGTGGAGAAATCAAATAATAAATTATCTTTGCAAAGAGAAGAAATAAAAGCAGCAGTGAAAACTATGTACAAGACAATTGACTACTCTTTTTTCTAGTTCATCTTGAGAATAAGAGTAGTACTAAACACATATGAAATAGGAGGGAATTTGAAAATCAAAGTGAACTTGTGAAACATAAAAATCATGTTGTAATGAAAGATGCTAAAACTTGGGGAAAATATTTGCAGTATGTTACTCTTCTGTGTTAGTTGTCAGCTGGTTCTTCAGTTACGTACTTGCATTAATCTTATAACACCAGTATTTTTCTTTTTTCCTCTTTGAGACTTCTCGCGGGTTCACCAAGTAAGTTTCTCTGATGGAAAATAAAAGTGAAGCTATAGCTTGCATGGTAACAGACTTCCCAAATCTGTGCAAAAGCACAGAAGGGATGGTAATGTTCAAAATTTGTCACCCTATGTTTTTCCACAAGAGGTATTTATCTATGTCTAGAAGAGACCATCTACAGTCTTCTTAACTACATTAGAGGCTAATTTTACACAGAAAAACTCACTCTTCCTAGTTCAACCCATTTACACACTTCTAGCTTCATCACTATCGCAATCATAGGCTACACCTATCAAAACAGGAAGCAAAAATCTGTCCAAACAAAATGTACTAAAGCAGATAAATCTCATGGTGAGGATTTCCAGGACATTGCTTTCATAGCTCCCACATGGGCACACCACAGCCTATTCTCTTCCTGCTGTGTTCGTAGGGGAAAAATTCACAGAATCATAGCAGTTGGAAGGGACCTTAGGAGATCATCTAGTCCACCCCCCCTGCTAAATCAGGTTCC